>NC_134400.1:170207126-170507126 GCF_050003625.1 Haematobia irritans
TCGAAAAAATAATAAAATTTATCTACAAACAAATAATGTTTTTGCAATAAAAATAAGTTAAATTTAGCATTAGATTTTTTTTCTGTGTATAATTTCCGTGTTCTATTATGGATATTATTCTTAATTCTAGTATCTGAGTTTCACTTCATGTTTTCTAAATTCAGAACACACAATAATAATGAGTTTTGTTTTAAATGATAAAAATTTAACTAAAATAAAGTTTTTTTTTCTGCTTGGGGAGTAGTCTTTGATATTTTTGTATTATAAGAATTTTTGTGAAGATTGCAAAGAAATACATATTTCGCAAATAATTATAAAGCTAACAAACTTTAATATTTTTAATGAATACAATAAATGCAACCCTAAGCGAACAGTGCCAGCCATACACCATATAATAAATATTAATATATTCATATTCATATAAATATATATTTTATGTATATATAAAATTATACAATATGAGTATGCTTGAAAAATATTCGTACAGACACATAAGTGTGAAATCATTAATCATGTTTTAATTAATTATTTGACATATTTATATATACATATGTATGCACTTAAGTATGTGTGAATATATTTATGCAATACGAAAAAATTATATTCAGACATGTATATATACATATATATCCGAACACATATATGTTCGAACACGTAAAAGTAAATATGTGTGAAGAGCATCAGATGAAGTATGTATATTGGCATGTATAGATATTTGCCTTAATGTAAAGAAAATCATTTTCGATTTAAATAAAGAATATTTGAGATAAAAAGTGGAAAATTCATACGCATCATTGCACAGTGGTCGGTGTTGTATGGTGGAGTTAGCGGCCAAAAATACTACCAGTATAGGTATCATCGTGAAGCTTTGGTCACGGCTTTATAAATATGTCAGAACTATTTAATGATAAAATTGAATTTATTGATGACATTTTGGGCTTCTAGCAACCATAGTTTCTATTCGATTTCCCTGAAATTGGAAATATAGAGGTTAGGACAACAAATAGGTGTGTCGAAAATGGTGCCTATCGGTCCATGTAGACCGATATCCCAATTTTACTTCTTGGGCTTCTAGAAACCGTACTCGTATGTGTAGAAGCATCTTCTCCCAACGAAGATTGTCCCATTTGATTCATGGCTGTGTTGTGTTGAGGTCTTTCGTTAATTCTCTTGGTTTCCATTTCTATTTCATTTTGTATACTCTCGCTCTCTGAATAAGATATCGCAACATATATATGTTTACATCCACACATATTACATTTATGAAACATTGATGTCCCAAACTTAGTACATTTTAAAATATGTGCCTCAAAGATTTTATGCTAATTTGGGAACATCATATTTTTGCACCTAAATATATTGTATTTAAAAAAATTCAGTCACAAACACATTTTATCTTATTATTTATTTTATTTTATTTTATTTTATTTTTATTTTATTTATTTTATTTATTTTATTTTTATTTTATCTGTGTGATGGAACGTAAGCCATATCGGGTTCATGTTCTATTTACGCTACTTTTCGCGGGTACATTTTATACTTAAAGCCCTTTCGTTCTACCCTAATGTTTATATGATTATATATGTATTCGCATTTTTGTTTAACATCACATGCATATGCGATATTTAATTAAAAACAAAAATATATTCGAAATGATTCACTGCTTTGTGATTTCTGTGCGGATTTGGAATCATTATTGACGTTTCCATTTGCACAAAGGCTTAAACGTCATTGCAATGCGGTGATGTGACACTAAAGAGATTTTAATAATAAATATAAACGTAGACAAATTCATTTCAGGAAAAAAATAAATAATTACTATTTATGGTTGCAATTGAAAAAACATTGAAATTATTAAGGAATTGATAGGAATGATGTTTTGGATACAAATTTAAATCTGGTTTCAATTTATTATGATTTCATATGTACCAAAAAAAATCATGGCTCAATTTCCCTATAAATTAAACTCCATTATTAAAAGCAAGAAATCCAGAAAAACTAAATATTTTGCTAAAATTTCTTTTTCAGAAATATGTACACAATTCTTTAAACACACAGCAGATTCAATAACCATAGAATATTACCAAGCTTTTGTCATTTTGTCCATGAGAAAAAAACCTAGTAACTTTAAATTTAACATCCAAGCAAAAACTGAACACCAAACAGGAAAAAATTATGAAGAATATGACAGGCCGACTATTTGATGGGGACGTTTGTACAAACGACATTGAGATAAACAGAAAACGAAAACCAAACGGAAGAAATCCTTTTAAGGTAACACTTGGCTGTTTCTAGAGATTGGTATGTTTAGCACATCCAAGAAGGTGGATGCTGTTATTGTTGCAAATTAATGATTCATGAAATAATCATGAGTAAAGCCTAAAAGAACTGACTGGAGGGAAAACCATGAAATCATTCAGTAAAATAGAAAATTCAAAAAGCGTTTAGTTTTTCCTTGTATACAAACCTTATGCAAAATTAATATAATTAAGGGTGTAGTAGTCACAGTTGCTAATCGAACCAAAAATAATCTACCAAAATTTGGAAGAAATTCTATCAAAAAACTACCAAACAAAAAAATGTTCTATAGAAAATTTCATCAAAATTTTATTTCTTTAACAAATTTTGTCAAAATTTTTTATATTTAGAAAATTTTGTTAAAATTTTATTTCTTTAGAAAATTTTGTCAAAATTTTATTTCTTTAGAAAATTTTGTCAAAATTTTATTTCTTTAGAAAATCTTGTCAAAATTTTATTTCTTTAAAAAATTTTGTCAAAATTTTATTTCTATAGAAAATTTTAGCAAAATTTTATTTCTATAGAACATTTTGGCAAAATTTTATTTTTGTAGAAATTTTTGCAAAAATTTTATTTCTATAGTAAATTTTACCCAAATTTTTTTTCTATAAAGAATTGTTTCAAAATTTTAATTCTATAGAAAATTTAGCCAAAATTCTATTTCTATAGAAAATTTTGCCAAAATTTTATATCCATAGAAAATTTTGCCAAAATTTTATTTCTATAGAAAGTTTTGTCGAAATTTTATTTCTATAGAAAATTTTGTCAAAATTTAATTTCTATAGAAAATTTTGTCAAAATTTTATTTCTATGGAAATTTTTGGCAAAATTTTATTTCTGTAGAAAATTTTGCCAAAATTTTATTTCTATAGTAAATTTTACCCAAATTTTATTTCTATAAAGAAGTGTTCCAAAATTTTAATTTTATAGAAAATTTTGCCAAATTTTTTTTCTATAGAAAATTTTGCCAAAATTTTAGTTCCATAGAAAATTTTGTCAAAATTTTATTTCTATAAAAAATTTTGTAAAGATTTTATTTCTATGGAAAAATTTGCAAAATTTTATTTCTATAAAAAATGTTGTAAAAATTTTATTTCTATGGAAAATTTTGGCAAAATTTTATTTCTATAGAAAATTTTGTCAAATTTTTTTTTTCTATAGAAAATATAGAATTGTTTCAAAATTTTATTTCTATATAAAATTGTGTCAAAATTTTATTTCTATAGAATGTTTTGTCAAAATTGTATTTCTATAGAAAAGTTTGTCAAAATTTTATGTCTATGGAAATTTTTGGCAAAATTTTATTTTTGTAGAAAATTTTGCCAAAATTTTATTTCTATAGTAAATTTTACCCAAATTATATTTCTATAAAGAAGTGTTCCAAAATTTTAATTTTATAGAAAATTTTGCCAAAATTCTATTTCTTTAGAAAAATTTGCCAAAATTTCATTTCTATACAAAATTTTGCCAAAATTTTATTTCTATACAAAATTTTGTAAAAATTTTATTTCTATGGAAAATTTTGGCAAAGTTTTATTTCTGTAGAAAATTTTGCCAAAATTTTATTTCTATAGAAAGTTTTGTCAAAATTTTATTTCTATAGAAAATTTTGTCAAAATTTTATTTCTTTAAAAATTTTTGTCAAAATTTTATTTCTATAGAAGATTTTGTCAAAATTTTATTTCTATAAATAATTTTGTCGAAATTTTATTTCTATGGAAAATTTTGGCAAAATTTTATTTCTGTAGAAAATGTTGCCAATTATTTATTTATAGTAATTTTTACCCCAATTTTATTTCTATAAAGAAGTGTTCCAAAATTTTAATTCTATAGAAAATTTTGCCAAAATTGTATTTCTATAGAATGTTTTGTCAAAATTTTATTTCTATAGAAAGTTTTGTCAAAAATTGTATTTCTATAGAAAATGTTGGCACAATTCTATTTCTATAGAACATTTTAGCAAAATTTTATTTCTGTAGAAAATGTTGCCAACATTTTATTTCTATAGAAAATTTTTAGAGTAGAATGTTTTACAAAATCTACCAAAACATCGAAAATTTTACCAAACAGTACAAAATCTACCATTTATGGTAGAATTCTACCAACTATGATAACCGTGGCAGTAGTTCCCGCAAAGTCATATTTACGGCTGACACACGTGTTGAATATATACAGGTTATTGATCAAAATTGGTGATTGCTATTGACAAAAAAAAAAAAAAAAAAAACAATTTGTTTAGCAAAAAAACTATTTATATATCTGTAAAAATAGAAACTATTGCTCTAATAGTTTTTAGTGTGTATAAATATCGCTTAATTTTGTAAAGATATAAAATTAGAAAATCATTTTATGGCCAATTTCACCTTTATTCCTCAGGTTTTTTTTTTCTGTAATACAAGCAACGTAGGAGAAATTATTTATTTTATAATTTGTTCAAATTTTACCTTTCACCCAAATGTAGAATCGAAGAGCTTGTGAGCAAACTATACACTGAACCATGTAGCTCTTATTGTCATCAATAGGCAATTATCGCTATAGTCATCAACGCACTAGCAAAACATACAGTCAAGCAGCTGTATTTATAGTCAAGAAACTGTATTGTTGGTCATATACAAGCCGATGTAAAGAAACTTTATTTAGAGAAAACAAACGATTGAGCAGTACGTGTACCAAGTACAACTTTTGGAACTCTAAATAATGTGATTTTCCATGTCTTCAAAAAATTGTCGCAAGATTTCGAGGTATTTCGGCCCATGCACGATATCATAATTTTCTTTGAAAACTTGATTTCGTCATGGTTTATCATATATAGGTCATGTATAATATAGAATTGTGTGTCAAATTTAAAATAGATTAAAATTTTGATTAGCTGTTTGATTTTGATCATATATGTAATTTTGGCAAATAATGTAAATATTCCCGCGTTACACTCTGATCTCAACGAGATACAACTCCAACTTTTATAGTAACGGAAACAAAATTATTGTATTATATTTCCTACACACAAAAAAAAAAAATCTGATTCAATAACGAAATTAATTGATCCAATTAATTTTTTAATTGAAATGTCTTCAATCACAGAAATGATAGTATCAATTAAACAATTAATTGACAGTCAATTAAAAAATTAATTGATCTAAAAAAACCTCAGAATTAAATTCAAATTTCAAAATTTAAACGTGTGTTTTTTGAGTTTTTTTTTTTATATGAAATTTGAAATTATGATTTTCATCTAAATCTTAATAAAACTAAACCAAAGATAACATATGATGCAAAGTAAACCCCATAGTTTCATTTTAAGCTTTGACATTCTTATCATTGCAAGATATAACTCAAAAAATCTTGACATCAGCAAAAATTCTACATGAATATTGCCATTATCATGCATATGCATCATTCAACTCAACGTCATCATTGTTACTTGTGATGCCATTATTTAAAGATCATATCGATTTCAAAGCTACTGCAACAAAACAGTTTAGAATTTCTTGCATTTTTCTTTGCGTTTTCAACTCTACATAGATCCTATGGAAAAATGCAACATCGCCATCAAAATAGCTCCACATAGTCATGTGAATTGGATATTCACCTAGTCGCAACATTATTGTCGTCATTGCCATCGTCACTCTATTATGGCAGCTAAAACAAGCGCCATTCTTTGAAGGATCCAGTTGAAATTCATGGCATGACTCCATGCTTTGAGTTGATGTTTTGCTTTGCAAGAAATTGTCCTGCTATCAGATCGATCTTCAAGTAACCGGGGTGATCACTATAGTTGTCGTCCCCAACATCATCATCATCATCATTGGCATCGTCGTGATGATTGGGTGTTGTTGTCAATGGAGTGATAGTTTTTATTGTTGCGATCCATTTGCTGGAAGTCAAAATGAAGCTTCCTCGTATTTGGAATTTCTTTCGATATTAGTTACTAGCAAGTTGAAATAAAAATTTTATCACTTTATTCTCTTCGCTATTTAGTAAAGACATTGGTAGATGACTTGAATAGACTTCAAAAATAAATGTGCAATGCCATAAAAAAAATAATTTGATTGACAGATAACATATAAGATTTTTTTCTCCTTCATTCACTATGGGTGGGAATTTTATTATCGAAAAGTTCACAAGTATTAAAAATATCTCCAATATCCTCCATCGTGAAGCGGAACAATTAGACTTGGGCAAGACTAAAAATTTAGTACAAATGTGATTATATTATTTCACATATACACAGAAAACAATCCTTTATTAACCAGATGCTAAAATTAATTTATTTGTAGTTCAACAAAAAAAAAAACATATTTTGTTGTAGTTTATTTTGAAATTTAAAACAAAAAATCTTTTCCCAATGAAAATGTCTTTGATATTTAATAAAATCGTATATAATATATAGGCAGCGTTGCCAGAAATGTTCCACCAAAAACCGCTAGATAACACACCCCACCCCCCCCCCCCAAAAAAAAACTAAATATATTTTGTAGCAAAAGCCATATAAAAAAATAAAGCTTTATTTTAGTTAAGTTGCATATTAATTCTAATAAATTTTATTGAACTTTGTTTACTGTTTTAATCATTTGTTCCCATCAATTTGAGAACTCTACAACACTTTTTGATAATTTTCTTTTCTGGCTAACCTGCATCTTCCTCACTTCAAGGAAATTTTTTAGTTCTTAGCACCTTTTTCTCTAATACAAACAATGTAGAAGAAAGTATTCGATTTTTATATAATTTTTTTTTTTTAATTTTACCTTTAGAATCGAATCGAACCGCGGGTCATACATTTTGTAAGCCTACACACTATCCATTGGGCTACGTAGCTGTTATTGTCATCAACAGACAATTATCCGTATACCCATGAAAGCACAAGCAACGTAAATAGTTATATTTATACAGCATAGTTTTGGGTGCCCACGAGCCGATGTAAAGAAACTTTATTTAACAGTAACAAACATTTAGTTTGCCACCGTGGAGAAATGATTAGCATTTCGGCCTTCCATACAAAGGGTCGTGGGTTCAATATCTGCTTCGACTGAACACCAAAACGTTTTTTATACTCCACCATTGGATGGGGGGTATATTAACTTTGTCATTGGGAGCCACCGTGGTGCAATGGTTAGCATCACCAATGTGGTATCACAATGGACTGAATAGTCTATGTGAGCCTGATACATCGGGCTGCCACCTAACCGAACCTAACCTAACCTAACTTTGTCATTCCATTTGTAACACATCGAAATATTGGTATCCCCATAAAGCATGTATATTCTGGGTCGTGGTGAAATTCTGAATCGGTCTAGCGATGTCCGTTCGTTTGTCTATTCGGCTGTCCGTGCTTCTGTGGAAATCACCGTAACTTCCGAGCGATACAAGCTATCGACTTGAAACTTTATACAAATAGTTGTTATTGATGAAGATCGGATGGTATTGCAAATGGGCCATATCGGACCACTTTTACGTATAGCCCCCATATAAACCGACCCCCAGATTTGGCTTGCGGAGTCTTTTAGAGAAACAAATTCCGTTCAAAATCCGTTCCGGTTGAAATTTGGTACGTGGTGCTAGTATAGGGTCTCTAACATTCACACTAAAATTGGTCCATATAGCCCCCATATAAACCGATCCCCAGATTTGACCTCTGAAACCTCTTGGAGGAGCAACTTTTATCCGATCCGGTTGAAATTTGGTACGTGATGTTAGTATATGGTCTCTAACATTCACTCCAAAATTGGTCCATTTAGGTCTATAGTTATATATAGGCCCCATATAAACCGATCCCCAGATTTTGCTTGCGGATCCTCTTGGAGGAGCAAATTTCATCCGATCCGGTTGAAATTTGGTACGTGATATTAGTATATGGTCTCTAACATTCACACCAAAATTGGTACAAATCGATCCTTAATTATATATAGCCCCTATGTAAATCGATCCCCAGATCTGACCTCCAGAGCCTCTTGGAGGAGCAAATCTCATCCGATCCGGTTGAAATTTGGTACATGCTGTTAATATATGGGCTCTAATACCCGCGCAAAAATTGCTTCATATTGGCCCCCATATAAACCGGTGCCCCGGTTTGGCTTTCGGAGCCTCTTGTAGGAGCAAATTTCATCCGATTCGGTTGAAATTTGGTATGTTGTGCAAGGATATGATCGCTAGCAACCGTGCCAACAATTTTTCCAAATCGGTCTATAGTTATATATGGCCCCCGGATAAACCGATCCCCAATCACACAAAAATTGGTCCATATCGGTTCATATAGCCTCCATATAAAGCAACCCCCATATTTCAATTCTGGCTCTCTAATTACCGCATAAAAATTCATATCGGTTCGTAATTATTTGTAGACCTACCTATATATACCGCTCAAGATCTGAATTATACACGAATTTAGTCTGCCTTTTTTGTCAATAATATACCACGTTTGGGCAAACTTACAATTTAGATATCGATGTTAAGAAGTTTTGAGATATTTTGACATCGGTAAGTATTACCACAACCCAAGTAATTCGATTGTGGATGACAGTCTTAGGCGAAGTTTCTACGCAATTGATGGTGGAGGGTACATAAGATTCGGCCTGGCCGAAGTTACGACCATATATACTTGTTTTTACATTTATTCCAAAAATGTTCGGAATATTCCGAAAAAATGTTCGACATTACATACTATTATGTTAAATTTTTACTATAAAACAAAATGTGTCTTATTAAAGACAGTGGTTGATATAAACGAAAAGAAAAAACTATTTTTTGTTGTAAAAATGTTTATGCTGATAAAATTTTGATATTTTCGAAGAAATTCAAAAACCTCTAACAAAAGAAAATCGTTTTCCGTACACGTATTTAATTTGAAAGACTTATTACTATGGTGTTTTCTTAAAATTTATTTTCTATGATATTCACTGTACGTTGGCAATGGGATTTTAAATCAATACTATTATTAGATTTGTTAAACTGTGCTCAGACACTTGTGTTTTGTAAAACAAATGCTGTCGTTATTATAATCCATGTAAGGTTGTACAAATTGTACAAACTTTTTTACGTTAATTATGCTTAATTAGTTTTGAGATTATCTCAGTTTTTTTTTCAGTGGTAATGTTTGGTTTTTTTCGTATCTTTCTCCATGTGACAGAAACAGGAATTTCAATTTCTGTTGTTGTATTTGTTAATCCACATGTGGTTAAACAAAAGAGTTACAGATTGATATTGAAGGCCTCTACATGGTGCACATGGTGTAGTATTGCAATCATCGGCAACATCAGCATCAGCCCCGTCATAATTATCGCATGCCATTAAAAACCGCAATCATGGCACAAATAGTAAAAATTTGTATTCCTTTTTGTTGTTTCTGTTGTTAACTTAACTAAATTTTACTTTGGTTTTAAATGATGTTTTTACTCTCTACATAAAAGAGTGTAATTGTTGTTTTTCGTATAAAACAACATAACCAGTAAACTAATTGCCGTAAAAAAACAAATTATATTGGTAATGAAGTTGTTGGCAGAAGAAAAAATCATTTATTGTTTTTAAACAGCCAATATGACATATAATGCCACATGCTATTCAATTGCAATGACAGCCATTGAGGAAAAGTATATAGGAAAGAAAAGGAATTACGGCCAAATGTTGGGCTGGACTGAATCTAAGGGCGAGGTGTTGCCTACTTCTTCCCTTATTATCGTGCCGTGCATATTCTAGAGCCACTCTAATATTATTGCAGAAAAAAATTCAAAGGAGCAAACAGGGCAATCGCAGCACTCTCGTTTGTCGGCAGTGCTGAAACTGCCCGCAGTGCTGAAACTGCCCGCAGTTTGCCTCTATGCGTGGCACTATTTTCATAACAGAATTCGAATCG
The DNA here is from genome assembly GCF_050003625.1 of Haematobia irritans. Lineage (NCBI taxonomy): Eukaryota > Metazoa > Arthropoda > Insecta > Diptera > Muscidae > Haematobia > Haematobia irritans. The sequence goes on from NC_134400.1 coordinate 170,217,271, forward strand.
TTTTCGCACTATTGCGTGTTGTTTATACCCTGCGCCACACTGTGGAACAGGGTATTATAAGTTAGTGCATATGTTTGTAAAACCCAGAAGGAGACGAGATAGGCACATGGTGTCTTTGGCAATAATGCTCAGGGTGGGTCCCTGAGTCGATATAACCATGTCCGTCTGTCCGTCCATCCGTCTGTCTGTGAACACATTTTTGTGATCAAAGTCTAGGTCGCAATTTAAGTCCAATCGCCTTCAAATTTGGCACATGTTCCTAATTTGGGTCAAAATAGAACCCTATTGATTTTGGAAGAAATCGGTTCACATTTAGATATAGCTCCCATATATCCTTGTTCAATCGCCACTGCTTAGTTGAAAAGTTGTAAAAATGACTCTAATTTTCCTAAACTTCTAATACATATATATCGAGCGATAAATCATAAATAAACTTTTTCGAAGTTTCCTTAAAATTGCTTCAGATTTAAATGTTTCCCATATTTATACCCTTCACCACTACTGTGGTACAGGGTATAATAAGTTTGTGCATTTGTATGTAACGCCAAGAAATAGTGGTCATGGACCCATCTTTTAGTATACCGATCGGCTTAGAATTAAATTCTGAGTCGATTTAGCGATGTCCGTCTGTCTGTCTGTCTGTCCGTCCGTCTGTCTGTATATGTAATTTTGTGCACAAAGTACAGCTCGCAATTTAAGTCCGATCGTCCTCAAATTTGGGCCGTTTCTTGGGACAGAGACAATCGCTATTGGTTTTGGAAAAAATCGGTTCAGATTTAGATATAGCTGTCATATATATTTATCCCCGATGTGGTCATAGTTAGCGTGGTTATCAACCGATTTTCTTGAAATACCGTACATCCAAATATTTTATGAATCTCGAAAATCTTGCAAAATATCAGCCAAATCGGTTCAGATTTAGATATATCTCCCATATATATCTTTCGCCCGATATGGACTTATATGGCCCCAGAAGCCAGATTTTTGGCCGAATTTGGTTGAAATTTTGCACTAGGAGTACAATTAGTAGTATAGTCAACGGTGCAAAATTTGATTGAAATCGGTTCAGATTTAGATATAGCTCCCATATATATCTTTCGCCCGATATGGACTAATATGGTCCTAAAAGCCAGAGTTTTGGCCCAATTTGGTTGAAGTTTTGCACAGGGAGTAGATTAAGCATTGTAGCTATGCGTGCCAAATTTGATTGAAATCGGTTCAGATTTAGATATAGCTTCCATATATATTTTTCGCCCGATATGGACTTATATGGCCCCAGAAGCCAGAGTTTTGGCCCAATTTGGTTCAAATTTTGCACTAGGAGTACAATTAGTAATATAGTCATGTGTGCCAAATTTGATTGAAATCGGTTCAGATTTAGATATAGCTCCCATATATATGTTTTTCTGATTTCGATAAAAATGGTCAAAATATCAACATTTTCCTTGTTAAATCGCCACTGCTTAGTCGAAAAGTTGTAAAAATGACCCTAATTTTCCTAAACTTCTAATACATATATATCGAGCGATAAATCATAAATAAACTTTTGGGATGTTTCCTTAAAATTGCTTCAGATTTAAATGTTTCCCATATTTTTTTACTAACATTGTGTTCCACCCTAGCGACTTAAATTTTGAGTCTATAGATTTTGTAGAAGTCTATCAAATTCTGTCCAGATCGAGTGATATTTAAATGTATGTATTTGGGACAAACCTTTATTTATAGCCACAGCTAACCATTGCACCACGGTGGCTCCCACCGTTGTACAACCCACGACCTTGTGTATGCCCGCCTTGCATACACAAGTTCGTGGGTTCGATTTCTGCTTCGACCGAACACCAAAAAGTTTTTGAGCGGTGGATTATCCCAAATGCTGGTGACATTTCTGAGGGTTTCAAAGCTTCTCTAAGTTGTTTCACTGCAATGTGGAACGCCGTTCGGACTCGGCTATAAAAAGGAGGTCCCTTGTCATTGAGCTTAACATGGAATCGGGCAGCACTCAGTGATAAGAGAGAAGTTCACCAATGTGGTATCACAATGGACTGATTAGTCTAAGTGAGACTGATACATCGGGCTGCCACCTAACCTAACCTTTATTTATAGCCCCCAACACATTTGACGGATATGATATCGAAAATTTAGATCTACAAAGTGGTGCAGGGTATAATATAGTCGGCCCCGCCCGACTTTAGACTTTCCTTACTTGTTTTTTACTAAAATTGTGTTCCACCCTAGTGCATTAGCCAACTTAAATTTTGAGTCTATAGATTTTGTAAAAGTCTATCAAATTCTGTCCAAATCGAGTGATATTTAAATGTATGTAGTTGGGACAAGCCTTTATATATAGCACCCAACACATTTGACGGATGTGATATAGTATCGAAAATTTAGATCTACAAAGTGGTGCAGGGTATAATATAGTCGGCCTCGCCCGACTTTAGATTTTCCTTACTTGTTTTTTTAGAAAAGAACCTAAACAAGTATATACGGCCATAAGTTCGGCCAGGCCGAATCTTATGTACCCTCCACCATGGTCATCCACAATTAAATTACTTGGCTTGCGGCCGATGGCAAGGCATCTTAAAACTTCTTAACAGCATCTTCTAAATTGTAAGTTAGTACATGCGGGATATATAAAGAAAGGTCGATTAAATACGTATATATTCAGTTCTTGACCGTCATATATAGGGAAGAAATAATTACGAACCGATATGAACTTTTGTGCGGTAATTATGGAGCCAGAATTGAAATATGGGGGTCGCTTTATATGGGGGCAATGTACAATTATTAACTCGAATCTACCAAAAATGCTAGATTTTTTACTGTTTCGTAGATTGGTAGAATTCTTGATGTTTTGGAAGATTTTGCAAAATAGTCCTCTCCAACTATGAAATGCTTCATACATTTTCTATAGAAGTAACATTTTGACTAAATTTTCTACAGAAATAAAATTCTGACAACATTTTCTATTGAAATAAAATTTTGACAAAATAGAGATAAATTTTTGACAAAATTTTGTATAGAAATTATATTTTGACAAAATTTCCTGAAGACATAAAATGTTGACAAAATTTTCTATAGAAATAAAATTTTGACAAAATTTTCTATGACAATAAAATTTTGGTAGATTATTTTTGGCTCTTAGAGGCTCCGCAAGCCAAATCTGGGGCTATATATAATTATGGACCAATGTGGAACAACAACCAACACCATGTACCAAATTTCAGCCGGATCGGATGAAATTGGCTTCACTTTTAGGCTCCGCAAGACGAATCTGGGGATCGGTTTATATGGGGGCTATAATAAGTATGGACCAATGTGGACCAATTTATGTATGATTGTTAGAGACCATATACTAACACCTTGTACCAAATTTCAGCCAGATCGGATGAAATTTGCTTCTCTTAGAGGCTCCGCAAGCCAAATCGGGGGATCGGTTTATATCGGGGCTATATATAATTATGGACCGATGTGAACCAATTTTTGCATGGTTGTTAGAGACCATATACTAACACCATGTACCAAATTTCAGCCGGATGAAATTTGCTTCTCTTAGAGGCCTCGCAAGCCAAATTTGGGGGTCCATTTATATGGGGGCTATACGTAAAAGTGGACCGATGCGGCCCATTTGCAATACCATCCGACCTACATCAATGACAACTACTTGTGCCAAGTTTCAAGTCGATAGCTTGTTCGTTCAGAAGTTAGCGTGATTACAACAGACGGATGGACGGACGGACATGCTCAGATCGACTCAGAATTTCACCACGGCCCAGAATATATATATATACTTTATGGGGTCTGAGAGCAATATTTCGATGTGATACAAACGGAATGACAAAGTTAATATACCCCCATCCTATGGTGGAGGGTATAAAAAGTGCGCATTTTTACAAGAGAAGAAAACACCATTACACTCTCCCGTTCGTTGTGATATCACAGACGTTGAGATTATCTCCTATCAATGAGTGCCACCCGATTCGATGTTTAGTTTAATGACAAGGGACCTTTTTCATAGTCGAATTGGAATGGTGAAATTTTTTTCGCTCCTAAAAATAATGTAAGGTATATTGAAAATTAGTCGTGCATTTGCTGAATTTATTATCTCCAATAAGAATATTGATAAATTTGTTAATATTGTAGATTTAATATATTTATACCCACCTACATAGAATGGAGATGGCGGTATAATAAGTTTGCCATTCCGTTTGTAACATATCGAAATATCGATTTCCGACTATATCCCTTTCCGACCTATAGCCGATCCACGTTATAGATTTTACTAAATTTTTGAATTCTGTTATTTATGTGTACATAGAACATTTTAAATTATTAAGTTTGTTCAGTTTGATCCTGTATCCTGTTTTTTCAGGATACGTACAATTGTTGCAGTCCGGTAAATTCCGGTAAAAGTCCGGACGTAAAAATATCAAAAAACACAAAATAATCACGAAGTTACTGTTTGCATACAATATTTAAAATGTTTTCTTATTGAAAACACTTATTTGATGAAATATTCCACAATTTAAATAATTTTAATATATTTGCAAACTTACATCTTCCACTCATTTTTATAAATGCGCAAAGTACACTGCTGAAACTACAAAATTAATATGAAAAGCAAATATTTATAACGGTTCTTCACATTCTTAGACAAAGAGAGAGCATACACAATTATTTTTTTGCCGCTCTTATCGCAGTACGTCATATATTAAAGAAATTATAGAGACTTAAAGTTACCCGCACAATTGTGCGTACACGGTCGGAAAGGGATATATGAATTGATCGGGGAGAAATTCTAAAACGATATAGCCATGTCCGTCTGTCTGTCTTTTGTAATCACGCTACAGCCTTCGATAATGGTGCTTGAAATTTGGCACAGATTCACTTTTTGTTTGCAGGCAAGTCAAGTTCGAATATGGACTATATCGGTCTAGTTTTCGATATAGCTCCCATATAAACTGATCCCCCTATTTGGGGTGTTGGGCTTAAAGAAACCTTATTTTTATCCGAGTTGGCTGAAATTGGAAATCTAAAAGTATTTTAGGCCCACAAATAGGTGTGCCGAATTTGTTGTGTATCGGTCCATGTTTTGGTATAGCCCCCATATAGACCGGTTTTCCGATTTGACTTCTAGGGCTTCTAAAAACCGTAGATTTTATTCGATTTGCCTGAAATTGGAAATCGAACATGATGTGAATCGGTTCATGTTTTGGTGTAGCCCTCCAAATAGGCCGATCTCCAGATTTGGGGTCTTTGGCTTCTAGAAAACGTAGTTTTTATCCGATTTGCTTAAACTTGGAAAGCTAGAGGTATTTTAGGACCACAAATAGGTGTGTCGAATATGGTGTGAATCGGTCCCTGGTATAGCCCCCACATAGACCGATCTGCCGATTTGGGGTCTTGGGCTTCTAGAAACCGTAGATTTTATCGGACAGGTATTATTGGTCCAAAAATATCATGTGTATCGGTCCATGTATTGGTATAGCCCCCATATAGACCGATCTCATTAGCATCAAGAAATCGCAATTTTTATCAGAGCTGTTGTGCTTATTCGAGTACTGCGGGTACAAATCTATAGAATAAGATTTCAAAACATATAAGAGACGTTCTTTCATCAGATTTTCTTGCGCGCTTAGTCCGGAAGTTTAAGATTACTCTAAAACGCAAACAAAAATGGTTCTTATAAATCACAAATCAAAGTTTGTGTGCATATTTAGAAACTATAAATTAAACTTCGGGAAGCGTACTACTTCAATCTACACTGAAAAAGTAGTGAACCCACCAAGAAGAAAACTTTTTTTTTTGTTTTAGAAAATTTTGAATATTTTTAGATAATTTTAACTTAACAGTATTACAATCGCTAGTATTATGCCGATATCAAAAAAAAAGGTAAATATTTTTCGACAAATTCAAGAAAATTTATTAGACATAACATAATTAATTTTTTTCACTTGTTAAAGAAAACTTTGTAGTTTGAAGCAAAAAATTTGAGTTAAAAAATTATTAGAGTAAAGGACAATTTCTCGAAACATAATAATTCCATGAACTAAAATAAAGTTAAAATAGCTTTAGTGAAATAACAGGTTTGCTGATAGGTCCCCGGTCTAACAAAGAAAAACACATTTTTGTCAAAATTCGTTTTTATTATTCAACATAGTTCCCTTCAAAAGCGATACATCGATTATAACGACCTTCCAATTTGTTGATACCATTTTGGTAGTACTCCTTCGGTTTTGCCTCAAAAAAGGCCTCAATTTCGGCGATCACCTCTTCATTGCAGCCAAATTTTTTCCCTGCGAGCATCCTTTTGAGGTCTGAGAACAATAAAATGTCGCTGTGGGGCCATATCTGGAGAATACGGTGGGTGGGGAAGCAATTCGAGACCCAATTCATGAATTTTTGCCATCGTTCTCAATGACATGTGGCACGGTGCGTTGTCTTGATGGAACAACACTTTTTTCTTCTTCATATGGGGCCGTTTTGCCGCGATTTCGACCTTAAAACGCTCCAATAACGCCAGTCACTGTTGATGGTTTTTCCCTTCTCAAGATAATCGATAAAAATTATTCCATGCGCATCCCAAAAAACAGAGGCTATTATTTTGCCAGCGGACACTCAGCCGACTGTCGATTGGACTCAGGAGTGTAGTGATGGAGCCATGTTTCATCCATTGTCACATATCGACGGAAAAACTCGGGAGTATTACGAGTTAACGGGTGTATTACGATTTAACCATTGCACCACGGTGGGAGCCACAAGGCCGTGGGTTCGATTCCTGCTTCGACCGAACACCAAAAAAGTTTTCCGGCGGTGGATTATCCCACCTCAGTAATGCTGGTGCTGTTTCTGAGGGTTTCAAAGCTTCTCTAAGTGGTTTCACTGCAAGGTGGAATGCCGTTCGGACTTGGCTATAAAAAGGAGGTCCCTTGTCATTGATGGACTGAATAGTCTAAGTGAGCCTGATACATCGGGCTGCCACCTAACCTAACCTAACAGCTGCAAACACCGCTCAGAATCATCAACACGTTGTTGTTTTTGGTCAAATGTGAGTTCGCGCGGAATTTTGCACAGAGCTTCCGCATATCCAAATAACATATTGATGAATGATATGACCAACACGCAGCGGTGCCAACTCTGACGATTTTTCGTCATTTTGACGATTTTTGATGGTAAATTTGGCCTCTGACGATTTGACGACGATTTTAAACAACTTAGTTATGAGATGACGATTTTTTAAAATGCTCGACTCAAGTGTTTCCTTTTAATGGTTTTTGACGATTTTTCAAAGAGATGTAGTTATAAGTTGACGATTTTCATAAGTTGTAATGTAAACATGTTATTTTGGATCTCAATAATATGACAATTTATATGTAGCTTGCTCCCAGCCGTCTCCAATGTAGAAAGAAATTTCAAAGCAATCAATATAAATAAACCTAAAATTCGAAATCCCTTTGAAACTTAAACATTGCAAGGTATTCTTTTGTCTATAAGCTATTTAAAGCGAAATAATTTTGATTGCTATGAAACCAGTTTAGTTAAATTCAATTTATTTATTTATTCATTACCGATAATAGTAATAATAAAAAAAATTATACATGAGCAAGTAATAAGGATTTAAATTCGCTTGGAGAATAGGAAATTTTTCTGTCAAGAAAATTTTTTTAAACAATGTAGTACATGTGGTTACAATCAGATATATTAATTTAAATTAATTGAAAATTTATTTCAATTAATCGTCGTTTAAAAAACTGGAAACTATATGACTTACTTAGAGATTTAAATGGCATTATTCATGTAACTAAAATGAATAAAACCCCTTTTTTAATAACAGCTTTATTGTGTATACAATATATGGATGCCTCAGATGTTTAAATAAAATTTTTATTTTGTTCCTAAATCTTTGTTTTTCAACTGTTTTATGACCGACGATTTTTTGACGAATTCTTTAGGATGAATTGACTATTTTGACGAAAAATATTTTTAAAATTGACGATTTTCAGCCCAAAACAGTTGGCACCACTGCCAACACGTTGCTTTGATATCTTTAAGGCTTCTGCTATCCCGATCAACTTCATTTTACGGCCATTCAAAATCATTTTGTGGACTTTGTTTTATGTTTTCGTCGGCAAGCACCTCTTTCGGGCGTCCACTGCGTTCACCGTCCTCTGTGCTCATTTCACCACGCTTGAATTTTGCACACCAATCAATTATTGTTGATTTCCCTGGGGCAGAGTCCGGAAACTCATTATCAAGCCAAGTTTATGCTTCCACCGTATTTTTTCCCTTCAGAAAACAGTATTTTATCAAAACACGAAATTCCTTTTTTCCATTTTTTTTTCACAATAACAAAAGTTGCTTCACAAAAGACGCTCTATCTCACAAACTAATTGACTTACAGACGTCAAATTTTGACTCGAATCATTTGAAGGTTGGTACTATATAAAAATAATATGCATTTAATACTAGCGACGCCATCTATGTGTCAGACCGGGGACCTGGGAGAGTACCTGACATCATACCTCCCAGAAACTCAATATATTTTCATGTAACCCGCTATGACGAAGAGTTTTGAAAGGAAACTATTATCTTTGATTCATGGTGGTAGGTATTTAAGGTTCGGCCCGGACGAACATAGGGTCGTACATATTTCTTTTAGTTTTAAGTAGTCTGTAAATAATGCTGTATTTCCGTAGACCTAAATAAATAAAAGTTACATTATTATCATTTTTGTTCTACCCGAATGATTTATTGCAAGCCCCGTGGATCACATATTTGTACTAATTTCGGAATATAGTAAGACCCCAAAAAATTATATGAAAACAAGTAAGGAAAGCCTAAAGTCGGGCGGGGACGACTATATTATACCCTGCACCACTTTGTAGATATAAATTTTCGATACCATATCACATCCGTCAAATGTGTTGGGTGCTATATATAAAGGTTCGTCCCAAATACATACATTTAAATATCACTCGATTTGGGCAGAATTTGATAGACTTTTACAAAATCTATAGACTCAAAATTTAAGTTTGCTAATGCACTAGGGTGGAACACAATTTTAGTAAAAATATATGGAAAACATTTAAATCTAAAGCAATTTTAAGGAAACTTCGCAAAAGTTTATTTATGATTTATAGCTCGATATATATGTATTAGAAGTTTAGGAAAATTAGAGTAAGTTTTACAACTTTTCGACTAAGCAGTGGCGATTTAACAAGAAAAATTTTGGTATTTTGACAATTTTTGTCGAAATCAGAAAAACATATATATGGAAGCTACATCTAAATCTGAACCGATTTCAACCAAATTTGGCACGCATAGCTACAATGCTAATTCAACTCCCTGTGCACAATTTCAACTAAATCGGAGCAAAAAATTGGCCTCTGTAGTCATATGAGTGTAAATCGGGCGAAAGCTATATATGGGAGCTATATTTAAATCTGAACCGATTTCAACCAAATTTGGCACGCATAGCTACAATGCTAATTCTACTCCCTGTGCAAAATTTCAATTAAATCGGTGTAAAAGATTGGCCACTGTGGTCATATGAGTGTAAATCGGGCGAACGATATATATGGGAGCTATATCTAAATCTGAACCGATTTCAATAAAATTTGGCACTCTTGACTACACTAATTACACTCCTAATGCAAAATTTCAACCAAATTGGGGTAAAACTCTGTCTTCTGGGACCGTATTAGTCCATATCGGGCGAAAGATATATATGGGAGCTATATCTAAATCTGTACCGATTTCAATCAAATTTTGCACACTTAACTATACTACTAATTGTACTCCTAGTGCAAAATTTCAACCAAATTCGACCAAAAATCTGGCTTCTGGGGCCATATAAGTCTATATCGGGCGAAAGATATAGATGGGAGCTATATCTAAATCTGAACCGATTTCAATAAAATTTTGCACACTTGACTATACGACTAAGTGTTATGTTTGTACAAAATTTCAAGCAAATCGGTATAAAACTCTGGCTGCTGGGTCCATATTAGTGCATATCGGGCGAAAGATATATATGGGAGCTATATCTAAATCTGAACCGATTTCTTCCAAAATCAATAGGGTTCTATTCTGACCCAAATTAGGAACATGGACCAAATTTGAAGGCGATTGGACTTAAATTGCGACCTAGACTTTGATCACAAAAATGTGTTCACAGACAGGCGGACGGACGGACAGACGGACATGGTTATATCGACTCAGGGACCCATCCTGAGCATTATTGCCAAAGACATCATGTGTCTATCTCGTCTCCTTCTGGTTGTTACAAACATATGCACTTAACTTATAATACCCTGTTCCACAGTGTGGCGCAGGGTATAAATATAGGAAATATAAAGCTAGAGCTATTTTGATGCAATTGTACAAAATAGCATTTATGATTTATCGGGCGATACATATGTATTCGAGATATAGGACAATTTGAGTAATATTTACAATTTTTGCTACTCAGCAGTGGCGATTTTACAAGGATATTGGTTAAATCTCGCCAAGATATGTGGTCAATTATACAATACAATACAATTGGGCAGAAACAAAATTTTGAGCATTCAGGTCGAAAACCTATGTTGTTAGCACCTATATTACCTGTTTATTTTCATAATTCATTATGATTGTAAATATATAAATAAATAAATAAAATTTTGAGCACAATATTGTTTGGGAGAATTTTTTTTAAGCATATAATATTTTTGGGTGCAAAATGCTTCCAAACATATTATATGTTCACATAATAACATATTGTTTTTTGGAAGACAACATTATTGAATTTGGATGCAAAAATACAAAATGTGTGGAACTTAGACTACCCAAACATATATTGTTTAGACCAATATGCTTTCAAATATATTATATATTGGAAGAGATCAAACATATAAATGTTTGGGCAATACCCAAAAATGTATATGCTTGAAGCAAAATATGTTTGGGAGTATATGTTACAGAAGCGATTTTTTGTGAGGGTGTACAAAGGACCTTCTTTTTATAGCCGAAACACTTCGTTTGGAAATTATTGTGACTTGATCAGACGGACGGACGGACGGACATAGATAAATCGAGTCAGAATGTCATCACGACCAATAATATATATAATAATATTGGTCTCAGACACCAAGCTATGACCAATATTTCCATGCGTTACAAAGAAAATGAACATACTATGGCGAAGGATATAAATCGTTGCAGTGCTTGTCATAGATTCGGCAATATTTGTTCTTAAAGAAAGTATACTTTGTAATAATGGGGAATTTTGTTTGTATAATTTCTTTCCGGAGGAAAGTATTTTTTTCTTTGGGTTTATGAACTTTGTTCGCACCATAGTAGCACACACTAGAGGTGTGCACGTGAGTTATAGTTTACTCACGCTCACGCACACTCACGAAAAGAAAATTTGTACTCACGCACGAAAACGTCGTGACTCACGAAAAATACCGTGACTCACGAAAAATACCGTGACTCACGAATAATTTTATGATTAATTTACCTTACCGAAGTGTCTGAAAACATGAGCATTATTAAAATCGAGAGTGTTATTAAACTCTTTACATCGCTGGTGTCACTAGAATTGTAATTGAATTTAACCCTTAAGCGTTTTAAGTTGGTGAGCAGGAATATTTTCGTGAGTGTAATTCGTTACTCACTCACACTCACGAAGATATTATTTTCGTGACTCACGCACGACATTTTGGTTTGTTAATCACGCTCACGCACGTTTACGCACGCTCACGCACGCTTACGCACGCTCACGCACGTTTACGCACGCTCACGCACGCTCACGCTGTTGTCATGAGCATGACTCACGACTCACGCACGAATCACGAAAATTTTCGTGAGTCACGACAATTTCGTGTTACGTGCACACCTCTAGCGCACACTATATTCAATATCACCTTACCTTAGGTCTTAAGATATGGCTGCCAGTTCATCATTATAAATAACATCACCGCCCCATTCTCATGCATGGTTCCTTCGTTGTAACATGGTTTTCAATTCATATTCATTCACAAGTGGAGAACGCCAACTGACCACCGTACTACCAGTAGCTTTATGCGTTACATGTAAAGTTTTCAGGCAATACATGAAAAAATTAACGAGAAAGTTACATAAGTGAAAAGCAGAAGCTTAGATCCTCCTCAAAAGATGTCTTTAGATGGCCCTAAGCTCATCTACTCAATGAGCATTACGTATGGGCGACAATGCATCCGATTTAAGGCAAGACAATGAAGTACCTGCCATACTTTTATAGATATCAACATTCATCATTAAAATGATTTTGTAGCCTAGAATGCCTTGAGAGAATTTAAAGGATGTAATGGAAGAGAAACCCACGAAGAAGAGCAGAATGTACATGAATGTGTTGTCCAAAGCCTACAATTAGACGCCATTGAAGGAACATCAACAGACGATGCAAATTTACACATGAATGTAGCCATATGGGCGCATATCAGTGCTTGGTGAATTGATGATGAATTCAAAGAATACAAATACGACTTTGTGCTCTCCATTCATTCAACTCTTCCAACCACCAGTTGGCCAATCATGACAAATATCACGAATTTGGGGTGGGATATAAAGGGTGATTCTTTTGAGGTTAGGATTTTCATGCATTAGTATTTGACAGATCACGTGGGATTTCAGACATGGTGTCAAAGAGAAAGTTGCTCAGTATGCTTTGACATTTCATCATGAATAGACTTACTAACGAGCCACAACGTCGAATTTTCAGTGAATGGGCCCTAGAAAAGTTGGCAGAAAATCCGCTTTTTTATCGACAAATTTTGTTCAGCGATGAGGCTCATTTCTGGTTGAATGGCTACGTAAATAAGCAAAATTGTCGCATTTGGAGTGAAGAGCAACCAGAAGCCGTTCAAGAACTGCCCATGCATCCCGAAAAATGCACTGTTTGGTGTGGTTTGTACGCTGGTGGAATCATTGGACCGTATTTTTTCAAAGATGCTGTTGGACGCAACATTACGGTGAATGGCGATCGCTATCGTTCGATGCTAACAAACTTTTCGTTGCCAAAAATGGAAGAACTGAACTTGGTTGACATGTGGTTTCAACAAGATGGCGCTACATGCCACACAGCTCGCGATTCTATGGCCATTTTGAGGGAAAACTTCGGAGAACAATTCATCTCAAGAAATGGACCGGTAAGTTGGCCACCAAGATCATGCGATTTGACGCCTTTAGACTATTTTTTGTGGGGCTACGACAAGTCTAAAGTCTACAGAAATAAGCCAGCAACTATTCCAGCTTTGGAAGACAACATTTCCGAAGAAATTCGGGCTATTCCGGCCGAAATGCTCGAAAAAGTTGCCCAAAATTGGACTTTCCGAATGGACCACCTAAGACGCAGCCGCGGTCAACATTTAAATGAAATTATCTTCAAAAAGTAAATGTCATGGACCAATCTAACGTTTCAAATAAAGAACCGATGAGATTTTGCAAATTTTATGCGTTTTTTTTTTTTTAAAGTTATCAAGCTCTTAACAAATCACCCTTTATAAGGCTCAACGGATACAATTATTCATACAAAGAAATATTTATCTGATTAAATTACGAAAATAATTAATTTGAATAAGTTTTTAATAGAAATCAATCAAAATTTTAAGTATCAATCATAGAATTTATTAGAAATAAAAACTCAAGTATATTGATTAAAAAATTAACTGATTTATTCGGCGCTATTAATTAATTGTTTAATTACAATCGAAAGCAAAACCTAATTAATTTTTTAATGGAGTCAGACAATTATTTATTGTATTATTATGATGCTGTTATTGTATTATTAATAATGTAATTTATGTACCCCATATTTAAGAAACAAAAATATACAATAATATTTTTAATTGGATATACTTTTTTTATTAAATTAAACCGTTAATTAATTTCTTTAATTAAAAAAATAAAATTAAACATTTTCAATTACTTTCTAAATTTATTAAAAATAATAAATGTTTACTGTCATTTAACCCTGGACAGTCATCCTTCGTCAAAATGACGACGCATAATTTCAATTTCGATCTAAAATGTATTTTAGTCGATTGGGAAATGATAAATTTAAGCTATACTAATTAAACTTTTTTATGAATTTTTGTTGTATACTAATTAAAAACATATTGAATAAGAAAATATTCTCAAATTTGGTTCTCATTTTTGCTCACAATGCAAATTATAGCGTCTTTAAATATGCCGTAGTCAAAATGACGAAGGATGACGTTAGTGTACAAAAAATAAGGATGACTTTCCAGGGTTAAGACAATTTCACACTTTAAAGGAAAACATGTAAATACGCCGAAAAAATTCTTTATTTTAAAGAAGCCGCATCTGTGGCTCGGATACAATACCAGAATCCAATATCTTAAATCTTTGGATCCAAGTAAACTTTTTTTGAGTGTATGGAGTCTATGGTAATTAGAGGGCCAAATTTCAACCAGATCGGATGAAATTTGCTCTTTCAAAAATTCCGGAGGTCAAATCTAGTGGTCAGTTTGTATGGGGGCTATATAGAATTGGAAATGAATCACGTAACAACCGGATCGGTTGAAATTTGTTCTTCCAAAAGAGGCTCCGGAAGTCAAATGTGGATATCGCTTACCAAATTTCCAAGAGTTTCAGGAATTCATAACTGGGGGACGGTTTATATCGGGTCTTTACCTAAAATTGTTCCGATATGGCACATTTGCAATACCATTCAACCTACGTTAATAACAAGTCAATGAGACCAATATTTGATGAGTTAGAACCCAGCAAAAAAGAGCTTCCAAAAAAGTGGTTTGGATCCTCAATTTTGTATCCCAGCGGGGATGAAATTATTAATTTTATTTTTTTTTACTTGTTTATTGATTTTGATGTTTGATGTCTTTTTTGTGAAATTTAATTGTCAAAAACGTACATTTTACTTAAAACGGCCTAATTTTGTACTTTCCAAGATTTGTCCAAATGGACTGCATAGGAAGTGGAAAAAATCTATGGGGGCTTCCGGGATTAAAATAAATGCTTGTGGAACAACATCCATTTTTTTGCTGTGAAACGGATTGACAAAGTTAGTATAAACAAGTATATACGGCCGTAAGTTCGGCCAGGCCGAAGCTTATGTACCCTCCATCATGGATTGCGTAGAAACTTCATCTAAACACTGCCATCCACAATCGAATCACTTAAGTTGCGGTAACGCTCGATCCAATACGTATATAATTCAGTTTGACAAAGTAGACATAAATTTTGACAAAATTTTCTACAGAAATAAAATTTTAACAAAATTTTCTACAGAAATAAAATTTTCACAAAATTTTCTATAGAAATAAAAATTTTGACAAAAATTTCTACAGAAATAAAATTTTAACAAAATTTTCTATAGAAATAAACTTTTGACAAAATTTTCTATAGAAATAAAATCTTGGTAGATTATTTTTGGCTCGAGTGGCATCCATGATTATGAACCGAATAAAATTTGAACAAAATTTTCTATAGAAATAAAATTTTGACAAAATTTTCTATAGAAATAAAATTTTGACAATGATGAAAATTTTATTATGGACCGAATAAAATTTTAACAAAATTTTCTCTAGAAATAAAATTTTGACAAAATTTTCTATAGAAATAAAATTTTGGTAGATTATATTTGGCTCTAGTGGCAACCATGATTATGAACCGATGGACCAATTTTTGTGTGATTGGACCAATTTTGGTATGGTTGTTAGCGACCATATACTAACACCACGTTCATAATGTGAACCGGATCGGATGAATTTTGCTCCTCCAAGAGGCTCCGGAGGTCAAATCTGGAGAATGTTTTATATGGGGGCTATATATAATTATGGACCGATATGGACCAATTCTGGCACGGTTGTTAAAGATCATATACTAACACCATGTTCCAAATTACAACCGGATTGGATGAAATTGGCTTCTCTTGGAGACTTCGCAAGCCAAATCTGGGGATCGGTTTATATGGGGGCTATATATAATTATGAACCGATGTGGACCAATTTTTGCGTGGTTGTTAGAGACCATATACCAATATCATGTACTAAATTTCAGGCGGATCGGATGAAATTTGCTTCTCTTTGAGGCTCCGCAACCCAAATCTGGGGATCGGTTTATATGGGCGCTATATATAATTATGGACCGATGTGGACCAATTTTTGCACGGTTGTTAGATACCATATACCAATACCATGTACCAAATGTGAGCCGGATCGGATGCAATTTGCTTCTCTTTGATGCTTCGCAAGCCAAATCTGGAGATCGGTTTATATGGGGTCTATATATAATTATGGACCGATGTGGACCAATTTTTGCATGGTTGTTAGAGACCATATACCAACATCATGTACCAAATTTCAGCCGAATCGGATGAAATTTTCTTCTCTTTGAGGCTCCGCAAGCCAAATCTGGGGATCGGTTTATATGGGATCTATACAAATTTATGGACCGATGTGAACCAATTTTTGCATGGTTGTTAGAGACCATATACCAACACCATGTACCAAATTTCAGCTGGATCGGATGAAATTTGCTTCTCTTTTAGGCTCCGCAAGCCAAATCTGGGGATCGGTTTATATGGGGGCTATATATAATTATGGACCGATGTGGACCAATTTTTGCATGCTTGTTAGAGACCATATACCAACACCATATACCAAATTTCAGCCGAATCGGATGAAATTTTCTTCTCTTTGAGGCTCCGCAAGCCAAATCTGGGGATCGGTTTATATGGGATCTATACATATTTATGGACCGATGTGAACCAATTTTTGCATGGTTGTTAGAGACCATATACCAACACCATGTACCACATTTCAGCCGGATCGGATGAAATATGCTTCTCTGAGAGGCTCCACAAGCCAAATCTGGGGATCGGTTTATATGGGGCCTATATATAATTAAGGACCGATATGGACCAATTTTTGCATGGTTGTTAGAGACCATATACCAACA
Source organism: Haematobia irritans (assembly GCF_050003625.1). NCBI lineage: Eukaryota > Metazoa > Arthropoda > Insecta > Diptera > Muscidae > Haematobia > Haematobia irritans. The sequence goes on from NC_134400.1 coordinate 170,234,233, forward strand.
TCATGTACCAAATTTCAGCCGAATCGGATGAAATTTTCTTCTCTTTGAGGCTCCGCAAGCCAAATCTGGGGATCGGTTTATATGGGATCTATACATATTTATGGACCGATGTGAACCAATTTTTGCATGGTTGTTAGAGACCATATACCAACACCATGTACCAAATTTCAGGTGGATCGGATGAAATTTGCTTCTCTTTTAGGCTCCGCAAGCCAAATCTGGGGATCGGTTTATATGGGGGCTATATATAATTATGGACCGATGTGGACCAATTTTTGCATGCTTGTTAGACACCATATACCAACACCATATACCAAATTTCAGCCGGATCGGATGAAATTTGCTTCTCTTTGAGGCTCCGCAAGCCAAATCTGGGGATCGGTTTATATGGGGGCTATATATAATTATGGACCGATGTGAACCAATTTTTGCATGGTTGTTAGAGACCATATACCAACATCATATACCAAATTTCAGCCGGATCGGATGAAATATGCTTCTGTTAGAGGCTCCACAAGCCAAATCTGAGGGTCCCTTTATATGGGGGCTATACGTAAAAGTGGACCGATATGGCCCATTTTCAATACCATCCGACCTACATCGATAACAACTACTTGTGCCAAGTTTCAAGTCGATAGCTTGTTTCGTTCGGAAGTTAGCGTGATTTCAACAGACGGACGGACGGACATGTTTAGATCGACTCAGAATTTCACCACGACCCAGAATATATATACTTTATGGGGTCTTAGAGCAATATTTCGATGTGTTACAAACGGAATGACAAAGTTAATATACCCCCATCCTATGATGGAGGGTATAAAAATCAATTATTTACTTAATTTAAAAAAAATAAAAAATATTGTTATTTAAAAAAATTCATATTTTGAAGAAGTGGAGTTAGAAATTCTTAAAATGCTTTTATCAGGCAGATAAATTTAAGTCATTTTATGCATTTTAGGAAATTATGAACTCTATTTTATGTGGGAATTTTAAATTTAGAAAAAATGTATACTACATTTCTCTTAAACTTTTTGCTCATTTTTAGTCATTAAAGTAAACAAGAAATAATTTTAATAAGGACAATTTTGATGGGATTATGTTATTTAACTAAACTCAACTAATTTTCATGAACTAAAATAAAGTTTAATCATCTACAGAAGTTGACTCTGTTGACTTTCTTCTTAGGGCATTGTTTCAGGTGTCTCCGTGGACTGAAAAAAAGCATGTCCCATTCCAAAGATTTTGTCTTTACACTAATGATTTTGGTTTTGGACATTCCTGTCTTAAAAGTGTCCTTACTTGTATTCTCTGCTTCTTTGGCTCGGAATCAATACGAAAATTTTTAAAGTAAAGACAAAAAACAGGCCATGCTTTTTTTTAGTGCATGCAGAAAAAAAAACACTTTTACCAACAATGAGATAATATTTTTAATCAACAATTTCATTTAAAATAATTAATTAATTCAATTTAAAAAATTAATTTATACTATTAATGTTTGTGATTGTTTTTTTGTTTTAAATAAAGAATTTTTTGAATTAAAAAATTTTAATGGGAACATTTTTGGTGATATTTTCTATTGTGCACTAATTCATCTGGTATTTTCTAATCAGCTCCAGCTGACCTTAGTTACTTTTCACTTGTTTATAAATGAGAATAGGTTTCCTTTCAAATATCATAAGGTGAGACACCTCTGCTTTTTTATCATAAAAAAAACTATGTACATAATTAGCATGCAAAAGAGTCACAGGTAACCAACGTCAGAGAAATTATGGCCAGACAGTAGGCAACGCCCTAAATTTTATTTTAATCGCATCAAGATATTACGACAATATCTTTTAGTTACGAGTATTTTCGAATTTTTGGGCCAATCTTGAAGCGTTATACGTGCCAATAACAACATTGAAGGCAGTTCTAGTGAATATCGAGCTTCTGAAAATGGCTCTAAGGCCGGTATTGGAGTTGGTGATATGATCGTAGTCACATCACCACCAGTTGACGTTCAAATCCTCATGCTGCTGCTACTGCTGCAGAAGCCATGGTCTGCATAAAATTTCAATAAAAAAAAAATCCTACAACAAAGGAAAACTTGCCTTACCTCAAAGCAAATCAAAATATCTGGATGTCTCGGTAACTGCTGGAATTTTGTATAGTGATACTTAAACCTGTAATTAAGATAATTTCTTTTGTTTATGGATATTTTTAAATAAGGAAATCAACCGAATAAGCAAAAGACCCAAGCAAGAATTGTCTTTATTGATCGAAAGCTGTTGTCGCGCTGATTTTTGTGTCTTAGCCATCATCGTCATCCACATTATTAGCGCAAAGAAACAAAACCGCAAACAATCCATAGGGCGTTACATATCTATGGCCTACTCCGTACGCCCCATGAGGCTAAAGTCCTAAAAGTACTGTATGTAGAGAAGAAACCTTCCTTGCGGCACTTCCATGATATAAAATGAGGACCATGTTGTCGTTTTCGTTTGAACTACGTTAGCAGAATGATGAATTTCAAGCTGCTCTTGATTGTCTAATGTCTGTCTGTTGCTCAAACTAGAAATTTTTTAACATCAGCATTTGCTATAATTATAATGTTGTTTACCACATAATTACCTTAAGGGTCTATCTTAATTAAAATTCCAAAATTATTATTGCTGGTTCTATCCCCTCTATGTCGTTTTTTAAATACACTTTCCTTGTATTTGTTGCACAGTGACTCGTCGGCAAAAAAAAATTATAAGCTTTTGCACAGAAAAACAAGTATATACAGCAGTAAGTTCGGCCGGGCCGAATCTTAAATACCCACCACCATGAACCAAATATTAGGGTTTCCTTTTCAGGATTTCTGGAGGGCTTGAGGACTTGAGGACACAAATAAAATTTAAAGATTTCACCTATGAGGACTATATCAGATTCTGGATTTATAAGAACCATTTTTGTTTGAGTTTTAGAGGAATCATTAACATCTCTTGTAAGTGTGCAAGAAAATTATAAAATAACGTCTTCATTTGAAATCTTAAATCTGTAGAAGTAAAATCTGGAACTTTTACATTGAGTTTCAAGCAATTTTCATGATCAGTGCGCCTTCTACACCCTTACCAAATGGACTGATAAAAACTTAATCCGATACACGTTTTTGTGAGCCTAAAATACCAGAATATTTACAATTTCAGACAAATCGGATAAAAACTACGGTTTCTACAAACCCAAGGAGTTAAATCGGGAAATCGGTCTATATGGGGGCTATACCGAAATATGGACCGAAACTCACCATTTTCGGCATACCTCTTTATGGTCCTAAAATACCTCTAGATTTCCAATTTCAGACAAATTGGATAAAAACTACGTTTTCTATAAGCCCAAGACCCCAAATCGGGAGGTCGGTTTATATGGGGACTATATCAAAACCTGGACCGATATAGCCCATCTTCGAACTTGACCTGCCTGCAGACAAAGACGAGTTTGTGCAAAATTTCAGCACGATTGCTTCATTATTGAAGACTGTAGCGTGATTACAACAGACAGACAGACGGACAGACGGAGAGACGGACATCGTTATATCGTCTTAGAATTTCTCCCTGATCAAGAATATATATACTTTATATAGTCGGAAATCGATATTTCGATGTGTTACAAACGGAATGACAAACTTATTATACCCCCGTCACCATTCTATGGTGGTGGGTATAAAAAGTGTTGTTCCACCAAGACAAAGCACCGTGCCACAAGTCATTGAGAACGATGGCAAAAATTCATGAATTGGGCTTCGAATTGCTTCCCCACCCACCGTATTCTCCAGATCTGGCCCCAGCGACTTTTTCTTGTTCTCAGACCTCAAAAGGATGCTCGCAGGGAAAACATTTGGCTACAATGAAGAGGTGATCGCCGAAACTGAGGCCTATTTTGAGGCAAAACCGAAGGAGTACTACCAAAATGGTATCAAGAAATTGGAAGGTCGTTATAATTGTTGTACCGCTCTTGAAGGGAACTATGTTGAATAATAAAAACGAATTTTGACAAGAAATGTGTTTTTCTTTGTTAGACCGGGGACTTATCAGCCAACCTGTTATATAAAGGTATTTGTCCCAAATACATACATTTAAATCTGACTCCATCTGAACAAAATTTATAATCTATAGACTTAAAATATAAGTCAGCTAATGCTCTGGGATGGTACACTATGTTAGTAAACAAATATGGGAAATATTTTAATCTGAACCAATTTTGAGGCAACTTCGAAAATTGTATTTATGATTTATCGGTCGATAGATAAGTATTAGAAATAAAGGAGCATTTGAGTGACTTTTACAAGTTTTCGACTTAGCAGTGGCGATTTTATAAGGAAAATGTGGGTATTTTGGCCAATTTTGTCCAAATCGGAAAAACATATATATATGTAAGCAATATCTAAATCTGAACCGATTTCAATCAAATTTGGCACACCTTACTATAGTACTTATTGTGTTCCTGGTGCAAAATTTAAAGTAAATTAGGGTAAAACTCTGGCTTCGTGGGCCATATAAGTCTATATCGGGCGAAAGATGTATATGAGAGCTCTATATCTCAATCTGAACCGATTTCAATCAAATTTGGCACACGTGACTATAGTACTCATTGTTCCGAACGAAACAAGCTATCGACTTGAAACTTGGCAAAAGTAGTTGTTATTAATGTAGGTCGGATAGTATTGAAAATGGGCCATATCGGACCACTTTTACCTATAGCCCCCATATAAACCGACTCTCAGATTTGGCTTGCGGAGCATCTTGGAGGAGCAACATTGATCCGATCCGGTTGAAATTTGATACATGGTGTTTTTATATGGTCTCTCACAACCATGCAAAAATTGGTCCAAATCGGTCCATAATTATATATAGCCCCCATTTAAACAAATCCCCAGATTTGGCTTGCGGAGCCTCTAAGAGAAGCAAATTTTATCCGATCCGGCTGAAATTTGGTACATGGTGCTAGTATATGGTCTTTAACAAACATGCAACAATTGGTCCACATCGGTCCATAATTATATATAGTTCCCATATAAATTTGGTACATGGCGTTAGTATAAATATGGTTTCTAACAACCATGCAAAAATTGGTTCATATCGGTCCATAATTATATATAGTCCCCATATAAACCGATCCCCAGATTTGGCTTGCGGAGCCTCTAAGAGAAGCAAATTTTATCCGATCCGGCTGAAATTTGGTACATGGTGCTAGTATATGGTCCCTAACAAACATGCAAAAATTGGTTCACATCGGTTCATAATTATATATAGCCCCCATATAAATCGATCCCCTGATTTGACTTTCGGAGCCCCTTGGAAGAGCAAAATTCACCTGATCCGGTTGAAATTTGGTACGCGGTGTTAGTATATGGTCTCTAACAACCATGCAACAATTGGTCCACACCGGTCTTAATTATATATAACCCCCATTTAAACCGATCCCAAGATTTGACCTCTGGAGCTATTGGAGGAGCAAAATTCATCCGACCCGGTATGTGGTGAAATTTGGTATATTGCGCTAGTATATGGCCGCTAACAACCATGCCAAAATTGGTCCATATCGGTCTATAGTTATATATAGCCGATCCCCAAAAATAATCTACCAAAATTTTATTTCTATAGAAAATTTTGTCAAAATTGTATTGCTATAGAAAATTTTTGTCAAAATTTTATTTCTATAGAAATTGTTGTCAAAATTTTATTTCTATAGAAATTTTGCTCAAAATTTTATTTCTATAGAAAATTTTGTCAAACTGAATTATTTACGTATTTAATCGGTCTTTTTTTTTAATATGTACCCCGTATGGACTAACATACAATTGAGAAGACGGTGTTAAGAATTTTTAAGATACCTTGCCATCGGCAAGTGTTACCGCAACCTAAGTAATTCGATTGTGGATGACAGTCTTTAGTACAAGTTTCTATGCAATCCACGGTTGAGGGTACATAAGATTCGGCCTGGCCGAACTTACGGCCGTATATACTTGTTTTACTTTATTATTGATTTTTCCTTTTTGGTTTAAGGCATTTAATTATAAAAAAAATTTAATTTTCACATAGAATGGCCAAATATCATACATATTTTCTAAGACTTGTCCAAAAGAACTTCTTCGGAAGTGGAGAAATATTGAGGGATTGCAAAGAAATGTTGGTGTAAAAACGTACATTCTTGATCAGGGAGTAAGTTTAAGACGATCAAAAGGTGTCCCTCTGCCTGTCTGCCGGTTGTAACTATGCTACAGCCTTCAATAATAGAGACATCATGCTGAAATTTGACATAGATACGTTTTGATATAGCCCTTATATAAATCGACTCCCGATAAGATTTCTTGATTACCTAGATGAGAAATATCTAATTAATTTTGAAGATCTTAGTCAATCTAAAATTTCTTTAATGTAATCATACCCATTTTTAAGTCGAATCACTTAACTATGAGGATTAAACAACTTCATTGAAAAGTTTTTAGACTTTTGGAAACAGAAAAAGATTTATATTGGAGAAGTGCATCTTCTATGCTAAGCAAAATTAACATTCGTGTTTTAAGGTCATGATATATTTGGATTTCCGATAATAGTTTTTAAATGTGGTGTGTATCGGTCCATGTTTTGATATAGCCTCATATAAACCGATCTCCCGTTTTGACTTTTTACGATTTGCCTGAAAATAGAAATCTGGAAGTACTTTAAGCCCAATAATCTGGTATAGGTTTAGGTATAGCCTACATATAGACTCATCTTCCGATTTGACTTCTTAAAATTGGAAATCTTGTGGTATATTAGAAATATGTCAAATTTGGTTTAAATCGCTAAGTGTCTGATATAGCCCCCCTAGTCTCCCAAATTATTTTCGAGTAATCTAGAGAATTAAGATTTCAAATCATTTATTTTGTTTTGAAAAACACTGTGCTCCTTAGTGCAAGTGAATAATAAATACACCAATATTTAATTATAGTAATAAAAACATAAACAAAACTTCTTATAATTACAGGATGAAAACAAAATTATGATAAGGGAAAATAAAACATTGCAAATTAAAATTGTCTAAATTCATTACAGTCATATAGAAACTTCTCTGATTGAAGTTTCAAAAAAAATGATTGAATATTCATACCGACCGTCATTCTCTTTAAATGTGAGTCACACCAAAAGTGTTTGCTAGCACACGATAAATATTTAGCAGATGAGTCTCCCCTAGTCTCTGAAATAAATATTTTCCTCAATTCATAATTAATTCACAAAAAAAAAATCGATATAATATTTCTTGAATTGAGTGACATTTAACAACACGACACGATTAAGTCCAAATTAACTATTCAAATCAGGCGATTATAAATGTTGCCGGCATTATCACTTGATAATGTTTTTCTTTTCCAATCACAGTGATAGAGATCATCCACTTCCAAAAAGAAGAGAAGAAGGCACACAAAACATCTAGACAACAATCCATACAATGAAATTCATATCACTATCTTAACAAAATACAACAGCTATGATGACACTTTGGTTTTTGGGAGGGCTGGTCAATGAGTCTGGGTGCAGAATACAATCAGCCAACTTTTTAATACGACATACCAAAAAACAAAACGATCGCAAGCATTAGTCGTCTTATCTACTCCTACAGTGACTGTGACCATGATCATAGTCTACTATATCGATTACAACAACGTATCTGCATACGATTGGTTAACTGATATTTATCGCCATCCAACAATTTCACACAAAATCAAGCTACCGAATCAGATAAAAATCCATAGATCCATCAATGGTGGTATAGATTTCCAATAGATATAGTGGGTCGTGTGAGATACCAACGCAGCATGGCAAATGTTTGTTAATGTAAATCGGCAAGAGGTGATTTACCACACCCAAAGAAAAAACCTAGGTCCATAAAAGGTCAAAATCGTTGGATCCAAGTAAACTTTTCTTGAGTGTGTGTGGTAGACAATCCCACCACCAATGGCGAACGAATTTTTTTGTTCATGTCTATATTAAAAACGTATTCAAAACGTAGAATCACTTTATTGGTATCAACAATTGTTGCCAAACAAATCCAAAGTGTTTGTCGTAACGTTTGACAGTCTTAGGAGATCAGAAATAAGATCCTGAATGCATTGATAGGCAGCACGTGGGGCAAAGCTACGTAGATGACATTTTATTCGATCGGACGTCCCCTTTTACATTATGCTTTCTACAATTGGACTGTGAGCGTACTCCAAGCGCTTGGCAGTCCAAGCGTGTCCTTAAAATACGAATGTGTTGTGCTTAGCATAGAAGATACAATTCTCTAATATAAAGTTTTTTTCCTTGACCAAAAGACGATCATCTTTTGAATAAAGTCGTTTTGTTTTTATAATTAAGTGATTTGACTTAAAATCGGGTATTTTAAAATTAAAGAAAATTTTGTTTGACCAAGGTCAAAAATCTTAAAAATTAATGAAATCATAAATTTGGAAGATATTTTGCAGGTTTGGTTAATACCACAGAAGGTTACTATGTGCTAAATTTTAGTAAGATCGGTTGATATATAAGTGTTTTATAGCCAAATTTGGGGAAATCGGGCAACACATATATATGGGAGCTATAGCTAAATCTGAACCGATCTCGATGATTTCTGCACATATTGCTAGTATTATAAAAGATAAAAGTAAGCCAAGTTTGAGTACGATCGGTTGATAAATAAGGGTTTTATGGCCAAATTTGGGAAAATCGGGCGATACATATATATGAACCGATTTCGATGAAATTTTGCAGACTTGAAGAGTCAAATTAGACGACAATCGGTGAGTAATTAAGCTCAACGTGACCCTATTTGTCGAAATCGGGCGATACCTATATATGGGAGCTATATCTAAATTTGATCCGATTTCTTCCAAATTCAATAGCGCTCGTCCTTGTGCCCAAAAAACACTCTGTACCAAATTTCATCAAAATCGGTTAATAATTGCGACCGGAATCCTGCGAACAACAAATACACGGACAGACGGACGGACGGACACCAAGTGCTAGAGGCGATTCTGAGTCGATCGGTATATATTTTATGGGGTCTAAAATCAATATTTCTGGTAGGCACATTTTTTGTCAGATTAAAGTTATTATACCCACTATGTGGTTTAGGGTATAAAAAGGCCGTTTAAATACGTATATAATTCAGTTTGACAACATTTTCTATAAAAATAAAATTTTGACAAGATTTCCTATAGAAATAAAATTTTGACAAAATTTCCTATAGAAATAAAATTTTGACAAAATTTTCTATAAAAATACAATTTTGACAAAATTTTCTATAAAAAATAACATTTTGACAAAATTTTCTATAGAAATCGGCTATATATAACTATAGACCGATATGGACAAATTTTGGCATGGCTGTTAGCGGCCATATACTAGCGCAATGTACCAAATTTCACCACGTACCAAATTTCAACCGGATCGGATGAATTTTGCTCCTCCAAGAGCTCCGGAGGTCACATCTGGGGATCGGTTTAAATGGGGGTTACATATAATTTGGACCGATATGGACCAATTTTTGCATGGTTGTTAGAGACAATATACTAACACCTCGTACCAAATTTCAACCGGATCAGGTGAATTTTGCTCTTCCAAGGGGCTCCGGAGGTCAAATGGGGGATAAATATAATTATAGACCAATTCCTGCATGGTTGTTAGATACCATACACTAACACTATGTACCAAATTTCAACCGGATCGGATGAAATTTGTTCCGCAAGCCAAATCGGGGGATCGGTTTATATGGGGGATATATATAATTATGGACCGATGTGGACCAATTTTTGCATGGTTGTTAGAGACAATATAATACCCCAACGTACCAAATTTCAGCCGGATCGGATGAAATTTGCTTCTCTTAGAGACTCCGCAATCCAAATTTGAGGATCGGTTAATATGGGGGCTATATGGTTAGGTTAGGTTTTGTGGCAGAAGTTCACCACAGTGGTGAACTTCTCTCTTATCACTGAGTGCTGCCCGATTCCATGTTAAGCTCAATGACAAGGGACCTCCTTTTTATAGCCGAGTCCGAACGGCGTTCCACATTCCAGTGAAACCACTTAAAGAAGCTTTCAAACCCTCAGAAATGTCACCAGCATTACTGAGGTGGGATAATCCACCGCTGAAAAACTTTTTGGTGTTCGTTCGTAGCAGGAATCGAACCCACGACCTTGTGTATGCAAGGTGGGCATGCTAACCATTACACCACGGTGGCACCGTGGTGCAAGGGGCTATATATAATTATGGACCGATATGGACCAAGTTTGGCATGGTTGTTAGAGACCATATACTAAGACCATGTACCAAATTTCAACCGAATCGGAGTAATTTGGCTCCTCCAAGAGGCTCCGCAAGCCAAATCTGAGCGTCGGTTTATATGGGGGCTATACGTAAAAGTGGTCCGATATGGCCCATTTGCAATACCATTCGACCTACATCAACTTCGAACTACATCGTTCGGAAGTTAGCGTGATTTCAACAGACGGGCGGACGGACATGCTTAGATCGACACAGAATTTCACCACGACCCTGAATATACATACTTTATGGGGTCTTAGAGCAATTTTTTCGATGTGTTACAAACGGAATGACAAAGTTAATATAACCCCATCCTATAGTGGAGGGTATAACAAATAAAATAAAATTTGTTTACTAGAATCAAGTACGCAAAACTTAAAAGAGAATTGCGTCTTATGTGAATCCTTACTTCAATGCTCTGCTTCTTTGGCTCGGAATCACTGCAAAATCATTAGTGTAAAGATTGTGGAACCGGACATGCCTTTTGTCAGTGTACATGTTGAAATGCAGGAAGGGTTAGATCGACTCAGAAGAAGATTCTGTGGGTAAAAAATAGGAAGACTTGCAAATTTAAATTTCGTGTGGGAATTAATTTTTCGTAGTTATGTGTAACTTTTTTGTTGTGCTACTAAATACCATTCTTTTGTATATTTTGATGCCACCTTTTTTTTACATTAATTTATACTGTAAAATTTTTCGCACATTTCGATAGCAAGTTCCATTACGGACAACATCCCGTTACTAAAATGATCTTAACAAAGTTTTTGATTCGAATATTATATTTGTGAGCAATTTTCCTTGTTTTTCTCATAATTATTTCACTGAACACAGAAAAACGTCTAAAATTAGGCAAACAAAAACCTAGTGAATGAAATCTTTTCAAATGAAATAATTGTTAGGTGAGTGAGAATCTGAATTGACAAAAGATTCTTTAGAATTCTATATAAAACTCTGATATAAATTCATTTAATTGTTACTTTTTCTCTATATAAAAATTGTGCCACTTTTTATGCAACTTTTTTCAAATGAGCATGCCACCTTTTATGAAGAGTGACACCTATCGAAGTTGAGATTTTCTTGACTTCCACTAAATATGGCATGACAAATTTCTAATTTATTTCTAATTACTTTCAGTTACTCTCCAATAATCCCACACAATCACCCCAGACCGGCGATACAGCTAGTGGCCCAGCCACATTGACTAGTCCGAATGCACCAGCCCATAGTCCTTCCGGGGGTGAATGTCGTTCGACTGCAGCAGCGACGACCACTGTAAATACTGGTAATGGCAATACGACTGAAGTTTCTACAGGTGCCCTAAGTCCTGATGGCCTATCACAGCACTCGAACAATGTTGGAGGTAGTAGTCAAAACCCTGGAACAAATTCAAATATAGCAAATACCTCGCTGGGATCGAATAGTGCAGGATCAGCTGGCGCAGGCTCTTGTTGTGAAAATGGTCGACCCATTATAACCGATCCAGTATCAGGACAAACAGTATGCTCCTGCCAATATGATTCGGCTAGATTGGCTCTATCAAGTTATTCACGATTACCTGCAGCAAGTGTGGGGGTATATGGTACTCCATATCCTTCAACAGATCAAAATCCTTATCAAAGTATTGGTGTGGATAGTTCAGCATTCTATTCGCCATTGGTAAGTATATGAAAAATGGTAGCAGTTAACACATAAGAGGGGTTGTGGTACAGGATTTTTGTATTACATAGGTTCAATAAATAAATAACTATAAATAAAATAAATATGTACAGTCCTCATTATACAGTGTGGCTTATATGTATTGCAACCAACTTCAGGTTGTTAACATTTCTAAACTGCTTGTGTGACATCTGACAAAAATAATTCGAAAAGTGAAGGCCAGCCGCAGTTGTCGAAAACTTGCTCGTGAACTGAATATACCACGGAACGAATCTAAGTCATCCTGATAATTGGACTAAGTCCATTGAAGTTCCAAAAAGTAGTTTCGTTTGGTCTAAAGTGACACTTAACCAAATTCGGGCTTGTCCAATAAAAAGCTATTCCAAATTGAACAGTCTGTGAACAATCGAGTGATCAGGTTTACTTGTCAAAGTGGCAAACTGAAATTTTAAATCTTCGTTTGGCCAGCAGAACTTAAGCCCTGCCAATGATAATGATGTGTGATGTACACGCAGAGAAGGAATATGATCACCTCAAACATGTTTCTAGAGCAAAATGTTATTTTTGTATGGTGACCATGTAACATGTTTGTCACTAAAATGTTATTTTCTCGTCAAATATAACCTGCTTGCCGAAATCAGATACATGATTTCCGAGAATATAACATGGTTGCGAAAACCATGTTACATTGTCACCACCCAAAAATAACATTTTGCTCTTAAAACATGTTTGAGGTGATCATATTCCTTCTCTGGGTGTAGCGGCCGATGGTCGCTCCCCACCTTTCATTAACCGTGGGACAAAATTAATTATCGGAAAATATCCTAAAGACTGTATTGAGGACCTGGCCAGACAAATATTTCGACCGCAGACCGTGGAAATTCCTCATCACGCGTCAACCAATGGTATAAAACGGAAGTTCCTCGTTTTACTAAAAAGGGCGTCACTTTGTTCATTTCTTTAATACAATGACCATCAAATTTTCCGGTTCACAATGTTTGGAGCATTTTGGAGAGTAAGTTTGACACTCATACTGAAAAAAAGCATGTCCGGTTGCAAAGATTTTGTCTTTACTTTAACAATTTTGGTATTGATTCCGAGCCAAAGAAGCGGAGAATACAAGTAAGGATACTTTTAAGACACAATTCTCTTCAAAAATTGGGTACTTGCTTCTAGCAAGCAAATTTTAATTTTTCTTTTTTTTTCAGCATTTTTTCTTCATATACCATCAAAGTCCTTTAAAAACGAGTTAACGACAACTTCAGTTTTCAAATTCAAACTTGACTTCCAGTAGAAATTATGCTATGTTTCAAGCAAAAAACGTCTTTAAAATAAAGTGTTGAAAAACATGTCCTATATTTGAATGATTTTTTGCTTTGTAGTCAAGATGCAAAAAGACAACAAATTTAAAGACAATTTCATTAAATTTAAAGAATTTTTCTGATTTATTAAAGTCAAGTTGACCTTAGCCCAAACATATTTTTTTTAATGTAATAATATCCATTTTTAAGTGGAATCAATTAATCATAAGGATAATACGACTTCATTGAAAAGTTTTTCGACTCTTGGACTTGGAACAAAACTTTATATTAAGCAAAAGTTGCATTCGTATTTTAAAGACATGAAATCTTTGGCCTCACGACAATATTTTTTTCAGTGCACAAATAATAAAGTCATAGATTATCTCAAGATGGGAATGGTCCAAAATACCGAAGAGCCACTTTCGTGCATCATGTGATGGCTTTGTTGCAATTTTGTCAAAATTTTATTTCTATAGAAAATTTTGTAAAATTTTTATTTCTATAGACAAAGTTGTAAAAATTTTATTTCTATGGAAAATGCTGCCAAATTTTATTTCTATACAAAATTTTGCCAAAATTTTATTTCCATAGAAAATTTTGTCAAAATTTTATTTCTATAGAAAATTTTGTCAACATTTTATTTCTATAGAAAATTTTGTCAAAATTTTATTGCTATAGAAAATGTTATCAAAATTTTATTTCCATAGAAAATTTTGTCGAAATTTTATTTCTATAGAAAATTTTATCAAAATTTTATTTCCATAGAAAATTTTGTCGAAATTTTATTTCTATAGCAAGTTTTATCAAAATTTTATTTCTATAGAAAATTTTGTCAAAGTTTTATTTCTATACAAAACTTTGTCAAAATTTTATTTCTATACAAAATTTTGTCAAAATTTTATTTCCATAGAAAATTTTGTCGAAAGTTTATTTCTATAAAAAATTTTGTCAACATTTTATTTCTATAGAAAATTTTCTCAAAATTTTATTGTTATAGAAAATTTTCTCAAAATTTTATTGTTATAGAAAATTTTATCAAAATTTTATTTCCATAGAAAATTTTGTCAAAATTTTATTTCTATAGAAAATTTTGTCAACATTTTATTTCTATAGAAAATTTTGTCAAAATTTTATTTCTATAGAAAATTTTGTCAAAATTTTATTGCTATAGAAAATTTTATCAAAATTTTATTTTCATAGAAAATTTTGTCGAAATTTTATTTCTATAAAAAATTTTGTCAAAATTTTATTTCTATAGAAAATTTTATTGCTATAGACAATTTTGTCAAAATTTTTTTTCCATAGAAAATTTTGTCGAAATTTTATTTCTATAGAAAATTTTGTCAAAATTTTATTTCCATAGAAAATTTTGTCGAAATTTTATTTCTGTAGAAAATTTTGTCAAAATTTTATTTCTATAGAAAATTTTGTTAAAATTTTACTGCTATAGAAAATTTTGTCAAAACTTTATTTCCAAAGAAAATTTTGTCAAAATTTTATTGCTATAGAAAATTTTGTCAAAAATTTATTTCTATAGAACATTTTGTCAAAATTTTATTTCTATAGAAAATTTTGTCAAAATTTTATTGCTATAGAAATTTTTGTCAAAAATTTATTTCTATAGAACATTTTGTCAAAATTTTATTTCTATAGAAAATTTTGTCAAAATTTTATTTCCATAGAAAATTTTGTCAAAATTGTATTTCCAAAGAAAATTTTGTCAAAATATTATTTCTATAGAAAATTGAAGTACATCTTACTCGGTTTGCAAAATAAACTGTGGCAACCATGCTCTATAAGGATGTTTGATTAAATCTGGCTGAATTGTTTTTAACGAAATGTATGCCCTTATATTGCATATCGGTTCATCCCAATAAGCAACATTCCGGCAATGTCGATCATTTTGACGACGTACTCATTGAAAACAAAAGGCAACCATTACCCTTTATTGCATTTTGTGGCGAACCCGCACTAAAAAAAACAACAACAACTACTACTACTACTACAAGGTGAAACCTATGAAGCAGAAAGCAGAAAAATATCAAATTTCAATTGATACCAATAAAAATGACAAAAACAAAATAAATAAATAAAACGACATAGGCAAGAAACTTGGCCTAAAAGGACGGCCATTATTATTTGGATTATTGTTAGCCATGGTATGCTTCGGTGGGCTTCAAGAAGGTTTTGCCGTCTTTCTATCGCCAGACAGACTCTTTTCATTGGAGTGACTTTTGAGTAAGTTGCAATCAGCCATGTTAATAATCAAATTTGCCAATAATATTTTTGACATGGCTAGCAAATGGCCGAAGAGGCGAATGGGGAAAGACTATGGGCTTAAATGGGGAAGAACATCATGATTAGCGGAGACCATTTCTCAAGGCTTTGGTTTTTGTTTTTGTTTAAGATAAACATACATAAAAGACTTTCTCAAATTTCAAAAATCATATAATGAGTCGCTCAATATTTTGTGATTAGATATGATTCCAAAATTGGAGATTGGATCAAAGTAAAATAACGTTTCTGTGGCAGTGATACGTATGTCATGGTTTAACTATGGGATTATTATAAATTAAATTATGTAGTTCTTACTTGAACTAAGGAATATCTATGTATGAAGAAAGTCATGGAAAACCGTACATTTAAGCTTATAGCAGATTTTAATAAATTGAATGAAAATTTGTTGACACTCAAAAACAAACATTTTCCTCGGGAACGAAATTTTAGATAAACGAAATTCACCTTTCGTATACAGTGTTTTGTTTTACAACAAATAAACTAGAATTTACAATTAGCGATTCAATTTTATATTTTATTTGACTTAAATTCAATTTTTTTAACGTTAAAAGTAAATTTCGTTTGTTACTCACACACAAAATACCTGACCCACCATGTCCTACATCTTCTGGACTGGTGCATGCGGTAGTGAGAAATTTATGGGAGAAGATGAAATTACCTACAAATTCGGAAAAAATAGGTATACTAACATTGTCATTCCGTTTGTAACTCATCAAAATAGTGGTCTCAGAACCCATAGATTATATATTCTGGGTTGTGGTGAAATTATGAGACGATCTAGCGATATCTGTTGAAATCACTCTAACGTCCAATCGAAACAAATTGAAAGTTGATACAAGTAGCAGCTATTGGTATAGGTCAGACGGTATTGCACATACGTCATATCGGACCACTTTAAGGTAAACCGACCCCCAGATTTTACTTGCGGAGGCTCGTGCAAGAGCCAATTACATCTGATCTTGTTGAAATTTTGGTACGTGATGTAGACATATGCTCTCTAATAACTATACAAAAATTTGTTCAAATTTCTCATGCAGTCAAATCGAGATATCGGTCTATACCAAAACATGGACCCATACACATCATATTTTTGGACCCACAATACCTCTAGATATCCCAAAAATATCTCTTTTGTTTTATGGAAATTGCGTGTTAAGAATATCAAAATTGAACCGATAAACACCATATTGGGTACATCTATTTGTGTACCTAAAATACGTGTATATTTCCAATTTCAGGCAAATCGGACAAAAACTACAGTTTGTACATGGACGAAAAAGACTGTTGTTCATATGTTTGGGTGTAAAAATTATATGTTTGGAACTCAAATTTTTTACCACAATATTTTTAAGTGCAAGTTCACGAACTAGCATAACATGTTTGGGACATATATATTAATATGTTAGAACATATTATGTTTGGGACATGAAATGGTTGTAAATATAATATGCTTAGATGCAAACATATATTAATTTGGAAATAGTCTATAAACATATATGTGTTTAGAAAGAGAGACCTAGAAAGTATGCTGCTAGTAAAATAATGGAAGTAATCAATTGACGCCTTAAAAATATATCCACACAAAGGATCTTCATTAAAATTTTTTACTACCAGTGTATGCCCTAAGGTGACAAACATATTATGTTTGGACAATACAAACAATATTTTGTTTGGACCAATCCTGAAAATATATATGCTTGAAGCAAAATGTGTTTGGGGTATATGTTACAGAATCGATTTTTTTGAAGGTGTAGAAGATCAAGAAATTAAGTCGGGCTATATGAGAGCTATACCAAAAAATGGACCGATATACACCATATTCGGTTCTAAAATACTTGTAGATTTCCAATTTCAGTTAAATCGAAAAAAACTACGGTTTCTTAAAGGCCAAAGCAACACATGGACCGACTAACACCATATTCGAAATACCTATTTGTGGTCCTTAAATACCTATAGATTCCCAATTTCAGGCAAATGGGATAAACACTGCAGTTTCTAGAAGCCCAAGACTCGAAATCGGGAGATCGGTCTATATATGAGAGCTATACCAAAACGTGGACCCGTATAGCCTATCTTCGAACATGACCTGCCTGCAAACAAAAAACGAATCTGTGCCAAATTTCAGAACGATAGCGCTATTATTGAAGGCTGTAGCGTGATTACAACAGACAGACCTCATACTAACACCATGTTCCCAATTTCTACCGGATCGAATGAAATTTGCTTCTCTTAGAGGCTCCGCAAGCCAAATCTGGGGATCGGTTTATATGGGGGCTATATATAATAGTGCACCGATGTGGACCAATTTTTGCATGCATGTTAGAGGCCATATACTAACACCACGTTCCACATTTGAACCGGATGGGATGAATTTTGCTCCTCCAAGAGGCTCCGCAGTTCAAATCTGGATAACGGTTTATATGGGGGCTTTATATAGTTATGGACTGATATGGATCAATTCTCGCACGGTTGTTAGAGACCATATACTAATACCATGTTCCAAATATAAACCGGATTGGATGAAATTTGTTACTCTTAGAAGCTCCGCAAGCCAAATCTGAGGGTCCGTTTATATGAGGGCTATATATAATTATGGACCGATGTGGACCAATTTTAGCATGGTTGTTAGAGACCATATACCAACACCATGTACCAAATTTCAGCCGGATCGGATGAAATTTGGCTCTCTTTGAGGCGCCGCAAGCCAAATCTGGGGATCGGTTTATATGGGGACTATACATAATTATGGGCCGATGTGGACCAATTTTGTTAGAGACCATATACCAACACTATGTACTAAATTTCAGCCGGATCGGATGAAATTTGCTTCTCTCCGAGGCTCCGCAAGCCAAATCTGGGGGTCCCTTTATATGGGGGCTATACGTAAAAGTGGACCGATATGGCCCATTTGCAATACCATCCAACCTTCATCAATAACAACTACTTGTGCCAAGTTTCAAGTCGATAGCTTGTTTCGTTCGGAAGTTAGCGTGATTTCAACAGACGGACGGACGGACATGCTTAGATCGACTCAGAATTTCACCACGACCCAGAATATATATACTTTATGGGGTCTTAGAGCAATATTTCCATGTGTTACAAACGGAATAACAAATTTAATATACCCCCCCCCCCCCCCATCCTATGGAGGAGGGTATAATTAAAGAAAAAATCATTGGCGCCAATTCGTGGCCATATTACAATTTTTGGGGAATTGTACGAACATTTTCTTCTGCTTTTGTTCATATTGAACTTATGTGTACGGTGATTGATTTTTATACTCATAAATAAGTACATATTTAAACAAGTAATGAAAGTCTAAAGTCGGGCGGGGCCGACTATATTATACCCTGCACCACTTTGTAGATCTAAATTTTCTATACCATATCACATCCGTCAAATATGTTGGGGGCTATATATAAAGGTTTGTGCCAAATACATACATTTAAATATCACTGGATCTGGACAGAATTTGATAGACTTCTACAAAATCTATAGACTCAAAATTTAAGTCGGCTAATGCACGAGGGTGGAACACAATTTTATTTAAAAAACCAGTAAGGAAAGTCTAAAGTCGGGCGGGGCCGACTATATTATACCCTGCACCACTTCGTAGATCTAAATTTTCGATACCATATCACATCCGTCAAATGTGTTGGGGCTATATATAAAGGTTTGTCCCAAATACATTCATTTAAATATCACTCGATCTGGAAGAATTTGATAGACTTCTACAAAATCTATAGACTCAAAATTTAAGTCGGCTAATGCACTAGGGTGGAACACAATGTTAGTAAAAAAATATGGGAAACGTTTAAATCTGAAGCAATTTTAGGGAAACTTTGAAAAAGTTTATTTATGATTTATCGCTCGATATATATGTATTAGAAGTTTAGGAAAATTAGAGTCATTTTTACAACTTTTCGACTAAGCAGTGGCGATTTTACAAGGAAAATGTTGGTATTTTGACCCTTTTTGTCGAAATCAGAACAACATATATATGGGAGCTATATCTAAATCTGAACCGATTTCAACCAAATTTGGCACGCATAGCTACAATGCTAATTCTACTCCCTGTGCAAAATTTCAACTAAATCGGAGTTAAAAATTGGCCTCTGTGGTCATATGAGTGTAAATCGGGCGAAAGCTTTATATGGGAGATATATCCAAATCTGAACCGATTTCAAGCAAATTTGGCACGCATAGTTACAACGCTAATTCTACTCCCTATGCAAAATTTCAACTAAATCGGAGCAAAAATTGGCCTCTGTGGGCAAATGAGTGTAAATCGGGCGAAAGCTATATATGGGAGCTATATCTAAATCTGAACCGATTTTGTTGATATTTTGCAAGTTTTTCGAGACTCATAAAATATTCGGATGTACGGAATGTGAGGAAGATCGGTTGATATACACGCCAATTATGAGCAGATCGGTGAAAAATATATATGGCAGCTATATCTAAATCTGAACCGATTTTTTCCAAAATCAATAGGGATCGTCTTTGAGCCGAAACAGGACTCTGTACCAAATTTTAGGACAATCGGACTAAAACTGCGAGCTGTACTTTGCACACAAAAATACATCAACAGACAGACAGACAGACAGACGGACAGACAGACGGACAGACAGACGGACATCGCTAAATCGACTCAGAATTTAATTCTAAGCCGATCCGTATACTAAAAGGTTGGTCTATGATTACTCCTTCTTGGCGTTACATACAAATGCACAAACTTATTATACCCTGTACCACAGTAGTGGTGAAGGGTATAAATATGGGAAACCTTTAAATCTGAAGCAATTTTAAGGAAACTTCACAAAAGCTTATTTATGATTTATCGCTCGATATATATGCATTAGAAGTTTAGGAAAATAAGAGTCATTTTTACAACTTTTCGACTAAGCAGTGGCGATTTTACAAGGAAAATGTTGGTATTTTGACCATTTTTGTCGAAATCAGAAAAACATATATATGGGAGCTATATCTAAATCTGAACCGATTTCAACCAAATTTGGCACGCATAGCAACAGTGCTTATTCTACTCCCTGTGCAAAATTTCAACTAAATCGGAGTTAAAAATTGGCCTCTGTGGTCATATGAGTGTAAATCGGGCGAAAGATATATATGGGAGCCATATCTAAATCTGAACCGATTTCAACCAAATTTTGGCACGCATAGCAACAATGCTAATTCTACTCGCTGTGCAAAATTTCAACTAAATCGGAGTTAAAAATTGGCCTCTGTGGTCAAATGAGTGTAAATCGGCCGAAAGCTATATATGGGAGCTATGTCTAAATCTGAACCGATTTCAACCAAATTTGGCGCGCATAGCAACAATGCTAATTCTACTCCCTGTGCAAAATTTCAACTAAATCGGAGCAAAAAATTGGCCTCTGTGGTCATATGAGTGTAAATCGGGCGAAAGCTATATATGGAAGCTATATCTAAATCTGAACCGATTTCAACCAAATTTGGCACGCATAGCAACAATGCTAATTCTACTCCCTGTGCAAAATTTCAATGAAATTGGGGTAAAACTCTGGCTTCTGGGACCGTATTAGTCAATATCAGGCGAAAAATATATATGGGAGCTATATCTAAATCTGAACCGACTTCAATAAAATTTGGCACACTTGACTATAGTACTAATTGTTCTTCTTGTGCAAAATTTTAAGCAAATTAGGTTAAAACTCTGGCTTCTGGGGCCATATAAGTCCATATCGGGCGAAATATATATATGGGAGCTATATCTAAATCTGAACCGATTTCTTCCAAAATCAATAGGGATCTATTCTGAGCCAAAACACATACTTTTGCCAAATTTGAAGTCGATTGGACTAAAACTGCGACCTAGACTTGGATTACAAAAATGTGTTCACGGACAGACGGACATGGCTATATCGACTCAAGAGCCCACCCTGAGCATTTTTGCCAAAGACACCATGTGTCTATCTCGTCTCCTTCTGTTGCAAACATATGCACTAACTTATAATACCCTGTTCCACAGTGTGGAGCAGGATATAAAAAGGAAAATTGAATTAGGCTGTGGAAAATTTCACAAAGACTAATAAAATTTTACTACAAAAAAATATATATATTTTTTTTGTAATAAAAATAAGGTAAATTGTGCGTTAGTTTAACTACGGTTTTTTTTCTGTAGCTTCCCATCACATGTTATGATCTAATCCTCTATTTTTGGAAGCTTTTGTCTTAAATAGAAACTCTAATATCTGATCGTTTATGTTATTTCGAGAAAAGTAATGAAAATTCGATTTATTTTCTTTTTAAGAAATAATGCAATTTCGTTTCGAACATTAATATCCTACATTACAAAAGAATGAACGAAAGCAGTCATAGAATTTATTTTCAATATCAAACAAAAATGCAAATACGAATAGTTAATAGGACTAAGCTTAAGGCTGCAATGTAATCCATACCATCAGTTGACGACTGTTGGTCATTTGATGGCCACCATATTATGCTCCATTCTAACAACAACGAACGCCAGTCATCAACATGGGGCCCAATTGAATTCATAGGCCATGAAAATGCGTATAATGCATAATGGTTCTTAGCAACTTGTTCCAGCGAATGGAGTTGGGTTCAGGAACAGTTGCTTGTCGCCCATGTTTCCTAGCAATGATACGTGATATTTTTCATTCCAGGTTCCAGGAGAATCATAGACAATTTGATAAAGCCACACATACATATATACATGCTCATACACATGATGTTACTATTTATGAGCCAATAACAACAACAACAATAGCAACAACTTCGGAAATAGTCTCTAATCAATAGCAAAGAAAAATTTTTTCTAGGCCTTACAGATGGCCTTGATTCAAAGAATATAAAAAAATGTTGGAATTCCTTACATCAATAGGTTTGATAATAAGGACCTTGTAAAGGGTGATTCTTTTGAGGTTAGGATTTTCATGCATTAGTATTTGACAGATCCCGTGGGATTTCAGACATGGTGTCAAAGAGAAAGATGCTCAGTATGCTTTGACATTTCATCATGAATAGACTTACTAACGAGCCACAACGTCGAATTTTCAGTGAATGGGCCCTAGAAAAGTTGGCAGAAAATCCACTTTTTTATCGACAAATTTTGTTCAGCGATGAGGCTCATTTCTGGTTGAATGGCTACGTAAATAAGCAAAATTGCCGCATTTGGAGTGAAGAGCAACCAGAAGCCGTTCAAGAACTGCCCATGCATCCCGAAAAATGCACTGTTTGGTGTGGTTTGTACGCTGGTGGAATCATTGGACCGTATTTTTTCAAAGATGCTGTTGGACGCAACGTTACAGTGAATGGCGATCGCTATCGTTCGATGCTAACAAACTTTTTGTTGCCAAAAATGGAAGAACTGAACTTGGTTGACATGTGGTTTCAACAAGATGGCGCTACATGCCACACAGCTCGCGATTCTATGGCCATTTTGAGGGAAAACTTCGGAGAACAATTCATCTCAAGAAATGGACCGGTAAGTTGGCCACCAAGATCATGCGATTTGACGCCTTTAGACTATTTTTTGTGGGGCTACGTCAAGTCTAAAGTCTACAGAAATAAGCCAGCAACTATTCCAGCTTTGGAAGACAACATTTCCGAAGAAATTCGGGCTATTCCGGCCGAAATGCTCGAAAAAGTTGCCCAAAATTGGACTTTCCGAATGTACCACCTAAGACGCAGCCGCGGTCAACATTTAAATGAAATTATCTTCAAAAAGTAAATGTCATGGACCAATCTAACGTTTCAAATAAAGAACCGATGAGATTTTGCAAATTTTATGCGTTTTTTTTTTTAAAAGTTATCAAGCTCTTAACAAATCACCCTTTATATGTAAAACAAGGTTCCTATGCGCAGAACTAAAAGATCAATTTATTATACCCACCACCAAAGATGATCAGTTTCGCCAAAACAAAAGATCTCGAACGATTCAACTCCAAATGGTGTCTCTTCCTGCTGGCAGGGTTACCCCCTAGGTTAAAGTGGCAGCCCGATTAAGATTCAGGCTCACTTAGACTATTCAGTCCATTACCCCCTATGTAACGTAGTTCCGTTATTGTAGTGTAATTTTTTATGGTCCAACACTCAAGAAAAGTGAATCCTCTATTTCACTAAAGTCAATTTAACTTTATTTTAGTTGATGGTATTATTAAGTTTGGAGAAATTTTCCTTTATTTTAGTAATTTTTTGCGTATGTTAGTTAAATTAACTTAAAAACTGGACAAAATTATACACAAATGAAGCATAAAGATTTACTAAATTCGTACTTCTCACAAAATAGTTCATTATTACTTTAAATTTATAAATTTTACTACAAATGCGCCCATCTTGAACTTCGTATGGTACTAATGACATTCTTGCAATTTTGAACTAAAATTTTTTCCTTCAAACTGAAAAATTTTTTTTAACAAGTGAAAAAAATTTATTATGTCTAATACATTTTCTTGTATTTGTCAGCGTTTGCAATACAGTTTAGTTAAAAGTTTCTATAATTAACCTACATTTTCTAAATGAAGGTCACTGTTTTTTCAGTGAAGTTTAAAGGGTGATACGGTCAAAATTTGGTCAATATAAACTTGACGTATTTCTTTCAATTTTGCATTTAAAAAACCTGAACACCCCTCATTTTGAAGGTGTGTGTGTGTAGAATGTTGCTCCTATTTTGATTTTGGAATTCACTCTTCAGTTGTCAAAATGCCGTCCAAGCAAGAAGAGCAGCGTATCAAAATTTTGCTCGCGCATCGCGAAAATCCGAGCTACTCGCACGCAAAGCTGGCAAAATCGCTAAAAGTTGCCAAATCAACCGTTACAAATGTAATTAAAGTGTTTGGGGAACGTTTGTCGACAGCCAGGAAGTCTGGATCGGGGGGAAATCGAAAACCGGAAGCCGCTGAGACGACAAAGAGAGTTGCCGGTAGTTTCAAGCGAAACCCTAACCTCTCTCTCCGAGATGCCGCAAATAAGCTGGGTGTATCGTCTACAACCGTACATCGAGCCGGACTATCGACTTACAAGAAGGTAGTGACTCCAAATCGCGATGATAAACAAAATACGACGGCCAAAGCGCGATCCCGGAGTCTGTACACGACGATGCTGACGAAGTTTGAGTGCGTGGTAATGGACGACGAAACCTACGTCAAAGCCGACTACAAGCAGCTTCCGGGACAGGAGTTTTATACGGCAAAAGGAAGGGGAAAGGTAGCAGATATTTTCAAGCACATAAAACTGTCAAAGTTCGCAAAGAAATATCTGGTTTGGCAAGCCATCTGTACCTGTGGCTTGAAAAGCAGCATTTTCATAGCTTCCGGGACTGTCAACCAAGAAATGTACGTGAAAGAGTGTTTGAATAAACGTCTGCTGCCTTTCCTGAAGAAACACGGTTGTTCCGTACTGTTTTGGCCGGATTTGGCATCTTGCCATTACGGTAAAAAGGCCATGGAGTGGTACGCCACCAACAACGTGCAGGTGGTTCCCAAGGACAAGAACCCTCCCAACACGCCAGAGCTCCGCCCAATTGAGAAATACTGGGCTATTGTCAAGCGGAACCTAAAGAAGACCAAAAAAACTGCTAAGGACGAGCAGCAGTTCAAGGCAAACTGGCTTTCTGCGGCGAAGAAGGTGGACAAGGTGGCTGTACAAAATCTGATTGCAGGTGTCAAGCGTGAGGCCCGGCAATTCGGATTTGGAAAAGCGAAAGCCTAACTGAATATTTTTCCTGAATTTTATACTAATTTAACTTGAAAAAGAAATTTAGTTTGATTTTTTAAATAAACGATTTCACCGATTTACACGCGTTTTCCCTTGACCAAATTTTGACCGTATCACCCTTTAGTAGATTTAAACCACGTAGAGAAGCTTTTAAATACTCAGAAATGTCGCCATCATTATCGAGAGGGGATAATCCACCTCTGAAAAACTTTTTGGTGTTTGGTCGAAACAGGGTTAGTACCCATGACCCTGTTTAGCCAAGCCAGGCACCACTGTGGCCTGCGTATTATGCTAATTGACCGTATTGGACCATTTTGAGGTATAGCCCCCCATATAAACCGAGCCCAGATTTGTTTTCTATAGCATACTGGAGTAGCAAAGTTCTTCCGATGTGATGTCTCTATATGCTTTGAAATATTCATGCAAAAATTTGTCCAAAAATTGCCCGCCTCAGCTAAATTCGGCGGGGCGACTCAGCAGCTTCATTCATGCAAGTCAAGCTCTAATATTTTGGACAAAAAAGTTGGATATCATCTCACAGTGAGTTTCGTCGCTGAATACAATTGTTTCGATAGGAAGCGTGTGATGAACTTTCTTTATCAGAAAATAGAAATTTGCTCTGTCTTTTTTATTTAACACAGACTTTATAAAGACTAACGCACAATTTTGAAGACAATGTTAAATAAAAACCTTGCGATTGGCAACTGTTATATTAACCCATTTAATTCGATTGTGGTTGAAAGTATTTAGTTTAACTTTCTACACAAAAAAAAAATCTGATTCAATCATGGAATTAATTGATCCAATTAATTTTTTTATTGAAATGTCTTCAATCACAGAAATGATAGTATCAATTATAAAATTAATTGACAGTCAATTACAAAATTAATTGATCCAATTAAAAAGTTAATAGATACTATTAATGTTTGTTTCAATTTAAAAATTTGTTGAATCAATTAAATTTATAATTGAATATTTGTTAAAGCTCAATTAAGACTTTAATTGGAAAAATTTTCGTGAAATTTTGTTCTGTGTACACAATCCATTGTGAAGGGTACATAATATTCGGAATTAAATAATGTTTATTTAAGACATTAACCCCCATTTTCATGAAGCTCCGTTAGCGCTACGTTAGCTAACGAACTTTTAAGCTGTACTGTGGAGATATCTGTCATTTTGCCTATTTATTCCATACGTCAGTTAGGATCTTAACTGTTGAACATTTTTCAGTTAAAGTTAACCTCACAGAAGATATTTGCAGTTTATTTTCTGTTAACTGACAGTTAAAGCCTAACGTAGCTACATGAAAATGGCCGTAATTCATTCAATTAACTTTTAATCAACTCATATGTATTAATGAAATTATTTTTCTTCGTTGTAATAAAAATTTTTGTTAATATTACGAATTGTTTCTTTGTACAAATGTGACCATTTTAAAGGCCTTTCACAGTCACTACTTGTAGGGCAATTGTCACTTGGTGGTTATTGTGGTAGTTGATGTTCATGTCATTGTTGTTGCTGCTGCATTTCATTGTCGCATTTGAAGTTGTTAAACACAGGCATAAACAAGTTTGCATGTTTCAGAGTTGGCCATTTGATGGGCCCAGCAACATGTACCATATACCATTTTCTGCTACATGGCTGGCTATGACGACAAACCGAATGGGAAAACTAGGAAAACTAGCGGTTGAAAACTCCTATTTTTGTTTGTTTGAAACTGACAGGATGGTTGTCTATTGCTCAATTGTTGGTGTTGGTATTTTCCTTTGCGAATGACTGCAAGGCCAAAGCTAGACAGACACACCATACCACACTACGACAACAATGTTAGTTGCTTGCCTAGCATAAATTTCCATGTCACACGCGTTCAGAAAGTACTTAGATATATGCCAGAATTGAATTCTACAAGTTTTGTTGACAGCCATCCTTTTGGTAGCTTCTGTCGTATAAATTGTCATCATTAAACTTGAATAACTTGGCCCTTAGCATAGCAATGGAAATAAATTAAACGTCTAAATTGTGGATATAGGCATTTTCTTTTATGACACCTAGTGGGCGAAGAAGATTTTGAAAATAAATATAAAAAAACAAGTATATACGACCGTAAGTTCGGCCAGGCCGAAGCTTATGTACCCTCCATCATGGATTGCGTAGAAACTTCTTCTAAACACTGCATTCCACAATCGAATTACTTAAGTTGCGGTAACGCTTGCCGATGGCAAGGTATCTTAAAACCTCCTAACACCATCTTCTAAATTGTATGTAAGTCCATGCGAGGTATATATTAAATCAAAAAAGATCGATCCAATACGTATATAATTCAGTTTGACAAAGTAGACATAAAGTTTTGATTTTCTACAGAAATACAATTTTAACAAAATTTTCTACAGAAATAAAATTTTAACAAAATTTTCTATAGAAATAAAAATTTTCACAAAATTTTCTATAGAAATAAAAATGTTGACAAAATTTTCTATAGAAAGAAAATTTTGACAAAAATTTCTACAGAAATAAGATTTTAACAAAATTTTCTATAGAAATAAACTTTTGACAAAATTTTCTATAGAAATAAAATCTTGGTAGATTATTGGTAGACCAATTTTTGTGTGATTGGACCAATTTTGGTATGGTCCTTAGCGACCATATACTAACACCACGTTCCTAATTTGAACCGGATCGGATGAATTTTGCTCCTCCAAGAGGCTCCGGAGGTCAAATCTGGAGAACGGTTTATATAGGGGCTATATATAATTATAGACCGTTATGGACCAATTCTGGCACGGTTGTTAAAGATCATATACTAACACCATGTTCAAAATTACATCCGGATTGGGAATCTGGGGATCGGTTTATATGGGGGCTATATATAATTAAGAACCGATGTGGACCAATTTTTGCATGGTTGTTAGATACCATATACCAATATCATGTACCAAATTTCAGCCGGATCGGATGAAATTTGCTTCTCTTTTAGGCTCCGCAAACCAAATCTGGGGATCGGTTTATATGGGGGCTATATATAATTAAGTACCGATGTGGACCAATTTTTGCATGGTTGTTAGAGACCATATACCAACACCATGTACCAAATTTCAGCCGGATCGGATGAAATATGCTTCTGTTAGAGGCTCCACAAGACAAATCTGGGGGTCCCTTTATATGGGGGCTATACGTAAAAGTGGACCGATATGGACCATCCGACCTACATCGATAACAACTACTTGTGCCAAGTTTCAAGTCGATAGCTTGTTTCGTTCGGAAGTTAGCGTGATTTCAACAGACGGACGGACGGACGGACGGACATGCTTAGATCGACTCAGAATTTCACCACGACCCAGAATATATATACTTTATGGGGTCTTAGAGCAATATTTCGATGTGTTACAAACGGAATGACAAAGTTAATATACCCCCATACTATGATGGAGGGTATAAAAACATAATTTTCTTTCTCACAAACTAAAAAGTTTTTTGACTTCGGCGCACCCCATCGAAGAAATGTAATGTGAAGTTACCGATACACTCAGAAAAATATGTTTGGAACGAGTCCAAACCATGTCCACAAGTGTAAATTTGCCCCGTCAATGTCATACCAGACCAGATTTGAGACAGGCGAAACATAGAAATTTTATAACGGGTCCAACGGACAACAACGGTCTTGGCATAACTGGGGCAATGCGGACCACGTCAACCAGAGCCTTGGAGATAATACTGGACTTGAGATCTATAGAGATTCGTATCAAAATCGAAGCCGATTGAAGATGTTAGGAGAATGGACGGTAACACTAAATATGACGAACCATAAAAGGATAACAGGGGAGATGGTGGGTGTAATGGCGGATGCCGCAATTATCAGTGACCTAGGTTGGCCATAACTGCCGAGTGTGGCATTCTAACGCCGGTATGATGGTCGTGGGAGAATGGCACCCCAGAACAGATACCAGAGGTGAAGATCGGTAAGAGAACGGGACTGGACGTATATGTGGATCAACCAGACACCAAGATGCCATATAAATACTTTATATTTTTATTTTCCTGAAATAACTTCTAAGAAAGTGAACAAGCCAAATGGCACAGATGCAAATCCTCGGTGCGGTGAAATTTTTAATTTTAATTGCTTTTTGCGCCATTTAATTATCACATATTTGTTTCTTGTCTGTGAATGGACACATAGAACATTTTTCGCTTTTCCAAAAAAACTCCATAGCATGTGGAAAAACTAGATGAAGGATCTGTTTAAAAGGATGTATTTAAAAATCAACATAACTTCCATCTTTTCTAGCAAAAATTTACTAAAATCATACGACCCACAAATTACACGTAAAGGATGTTTTTTTAAGAGCTTGAAATTCAAGAAAACTCATGTCAAATTATGAAATGGCCAAAAAAAAAATTATTTGGTAGATAATTTCTTGTCATTTAACATTTAAATATAATTTGGGGTATATGGTCACCACGATTATTTTGCACAAAGGTCATTGTGGAGGTCCAATTCTCGACCGACACGTTGAATATTGGTTTCCAATGACTTCACGTATTCTCACAAAAACGAATGGAGTTGCATCAAATTACACGAATGCGGAGGCCAATTCACCGGTCCATTTCTCCAAATAATGTCGTTGAATTATTGTTTCAATAACAAACAACATTTTTTTTCTGATTCAATCACGAAATTAATTGATTCAATAATTGTTTTAATTGAAATGTCTTCAATCACAGACATAAAATAAATTCAATTAATTAAAAAAATTAATTGAAAGTCAATTAAAATTTATATTTTTAATTAAATATTTTTTAAAACTCAATTAAGACATTATTTGGAAAAATTTTCGTGAAATTTTTTCTGTGAATCATCATGATTCTGTATCGATTTCCATTCACGATAACGCTCGTCCTCCCTCATTCTTGAAGAAATGAGGACCAATGATTCTTGAACGGCGTATGAATTATCTTTGCTCCAAATACGGCAATTTGGTTTGTTGGCATATCCATTCAACGAAAAATGCGTCTCATCACTGAAGAAAATCTTGCACCATAAAATTCACTAAATGCTGTATAAACATTTGTAATTGAATACTGTTTTTGAAAAAAAAATCTGGAGTTAACCTATTCATGATTATTTCCCAAATAATACAGAGTAGAGACATCACTTTAAGCTGTCAGACAAGAAAGTGCTTCTTATTAAAAAAAAAACAAGTAAGGAAAGTCTAAAGTCGGGCGGGCCGACTATGTTATACCATGCACCACTTTATAGATCTAAATTGTCGATAACATATCACATCCGTCAAATGTGTTGGGGGCTATAAATAAAGGTTTGTCCCAAATACATACATTTAAATATAACTCGATCTGGAAGAATTTGATAGACTTCTACAAAATCTATAGACTCAAAATTTAAGTCGGCTAATGCACTAGGGTGGAACACAATGTTAGTAAAAAAATATGGGAAACATTTAAATCTGAAGCAATTTTAAGGAAACTTCGCAAAAGTTTATTTATGATTTATCGCTCGATATATATGTATTAGAAGTTTAGGAAAATTAGAGTCATTTTTACAACTTTTCGACTAAGCAGAGGCGATTTTAAAAGGGAAATGTTCGTATTTTGACCATTTTTGTCGAAATCAGAAAAACATATATATGGGAGCTATACCTAAATCTGAACCGATTTCAACCAAATTTAGCACGCATAGCAACAATGCTTATTATACTCCCTGTGCAAATTTTCAACTGAATCGAAGTAAAAAATTGGCCTCTGTGGTCATATGAGTGTAAATCGGCCGAAAGCTATATCTAAATCTGAACCGATTTCAATAAAATTTGGCACACTTGACTACATTACTAATTGTACTCCTAGTGCAAAATTTCGGGCGAAAATATATATGGGAGCTATATCTAAATCTGAACCGATTTCTTCCAAAATCAATAGGGTTCTATTCTGACCCAAAACAGGAACATGTGCCAAATTTGAAGTCGATTGGACTTATATTACGACCTAGATTTTGATCACAAAAATGTGTTCACAGACAGACGGACATGGTTATATCGACTCAGGGAACAACCCCGAGCATTATTGCCAAAGACACCATGTGTCTATCTCGTCTCCTTCTGGGTGTTACAAACATATGCACTAACTTATAATACCCTTTTCCACAGTGTGGCGCAGGGTATAAATATGGGAAACATTTAAATCTGAAGCATTTTTAAGGAAACTTCGCAAAAGTTTATTTATGATTTATCGCTCGATATATATGTATTAGAAGTTTAGGAAAATTAGAGTCATTTTGACAACTTTTCGACTAAGCAGTGGCGATTTTACAAGGAAAATGTTGGTATTTTGACCATTTTGGCGAAATCAGAAAAATATATATATGTGAGCTATATCTAAATCTGAACCGATTTCAACCAAATTTGGCACGCGTAGCTACAATGCTAATTCTACTCCCTGTGCAAAATTTCAATTGAATCGGAGTTAAAAATTGGCCTCTGTGGTGGTATAAGTTTAAATCGGGCGAAAGCTATATATGGGAGCTATATCTAAATCTGAACCGATTTCAATAAAATTTGGCACACTTGACTACACTACTAATTGTACTCCTAGTGCAAAATTTCAACCAAATTGGGGTAAAAATCTGGCTTCTGGGACCGTATTAGTCCATATCGGGCGAAAATATATATGGGAGCTATATCTAAATCTGAACCGATTTCAATAAAATTTGGCACACTTGACTATAGTACTAATTGTTCTTCTTGTGCAAAATTTTAAGCAAATTATGGTAAAACTCTGGCTTCCGGGGCCATATAAGTCCATATCGTTTGAAATATATATATGGGAGCTATATCTAAATCTGAACCGATTTCTTCCAAAATCAATAGGGTTCTATTCTGAGCCAAAACACATACTTGTGCCAAATTTGAAGTCGATTGGACTAAAACTGCGACCTAGACTTTGATTACAAAAATGTGTTCACGGACAGACGGACATGGCTATATCGACTCAAGAGTCCACCTTGAGCATTTTTGCCAACGACACCATGTGTCTATCTCGTCTCCTTCTGGGTGTCGCAAACATATGCTCTAACTTATAATACCCTGTTCCACAGTGTGATGCAGGGTATAAAAATTTAAAGCAAGAATTTTAAACTTTGTCCGATCCGGTTGAAACTTGCTACTGATTTGGTTTTGAAGCCTCTTGGAGGAGCAAATTTCATCCGATCCTGTTGAAATTTGGTACGCGGTGTACATATATAGTGTCTAACAACCATGCAAAAATTGGTCCATAGCGGTCCATAATTATATATAGCCCCCATATAAACCGATCCCCAGATTTGGTTTTGAAGCCTCGTGGAGGAGCAAATTTCATCCGATTCACTTGAAATTTGGTACATTGTGCTAATATGTGGCCGCTAACAGCCATGCCTAACTAGATCCATATCCCCAATCACACAAAAAATGGTCCATATCGGTTCATACTTGTATATAGCCCCCATATAAAGCGGCCCCCATATTTCAATTCTGGCTCTCTACACTGAAAAAAATATTTACGTGATATTAAAGATTACGCAGCTTCAATTTTAGGATGCGCAATTTACACACTATTAAGATGGGTATTAAGTTCGAATTTAGCCGCTAAAATCGTAATTTTTTACGATTACTTTTCTTTAATAATCCATTTTATGGAATACAAACTTTGTGAAAATTAGCTTTGGGCTTTTCCCCATCAAGTTATAATAAAATTTGCAACAAATATGTATAATTTTATGCCTTTCTTACTGATTTAGTTTTCACTTTAGTGAAAAAATGACGATTTTAGCGGCTAAACCCACCTTTAAAGACAAATTTCTTTAAAACAATGAAATTTTAATTAATAGAAAGTTTATAATCTTTGCTTCAAACATTTTTTTCATTAAATTTAGGATACACATTTTGTCATTAAACTTAGGCAAATTTTCCTTAAAGTAAAGAAACATATTTTTGATTTAAAGAAATCGTCCTTAAATTAATTGAAATATTGAATATTGAGATTTAAGATAAAAACGCGTTAAATATAGGCTAAGACTTATTTTGATGATTTAGTACCTTTGGTTTAAAGTGTTGTTTGAAATGAAGAAAATATTTTTTACTTCGAAGTATCCGTCATAATTTGGATTTTAAAACAGGAATTTGTGTGTACGTGAATAGCTTTATTAATATACCGGAAAAATAGAATGCAAATTCGATAAATGAGATCTGTATCCTAATTTTAATTTTATAGTTCCTAGATTTAAAGTCTGATAGGTCGCAAAAAATGTCCTTATTTTAAAGAACCCGCATCTTTGGCTCGGAATTAATACCAAAATCCTTAAAGGAAGGTCAAAATCTTTGGATGCAAGTAAACATTTTTTTTGTGTAATTACCGCTCAAAAGGTCATATCGGTTCATTATTATTTGTAGATTTACCTATATATGCCTTTTTTGTCTAACATATACCACGTTAGAAGTCGATGTTAAGAAGTTTTAAGATACCTTGCCATTGATAAGTATTACCACAACCCAAGTAACTAATACGATTGTGGATGATAGTCTTTCGTAGAAGTTTCTACGCAATCCATGGTGAAGGGTACATAAGATTCGGCCTGGCCGAATTCTCAAATTAATCCAAGCAGAATATTAAAACATTTCGCCTTGCAACCGAATACACTAACATTCCAAGGTGGAGAAAAACTTTTTCTACTTTATGAAAATAAAGGTAAATTGCTTAGAAAATGCAAATTTTACAATTTCTTTTATCTGATGGGAAGACAAAATGATAATGATGGCATTAACAAGAAAGAATAAACTTCACTGCAATATATGTAGAGTGATTAAAAATTAACGCCGACTTTAAAACAAAGGATCGTAAAGACAAAGAACTTTTTTGTGGATGCTAAAAGGGGACAATAAACAGGTAAATACTGAAACGCCACTAGCTAATTAAAACAAATGAGCTAACAAATTATTGAATTTATATGCAACAGTTTTTAAGGGCCATAAAAATAAATGTTTATGAGACATATGGGTCAATTGAGAAACCGAATAACGAGACATGTATAGAAAGGTGATGTTAGAAAGTGTTAAGATATAATTCAAATATCTCAAATTAAATATATGTCTTAACAAGTTGATACATTGAAATTAAAAAAAAATCTATAATCCCCCAACAAATGTCATTAATTTTAATGTACATACATCCGAAAATGCTCTTCTAGAGATGGATTTAATTTTCACTTCCCAAGATGTTCTTATTTTAAACATCCTTTTTGACGCTGTTTGTAAATTAATATATCCACACATATTAAATTTAAAAAATGTTATGCCCCAAACATAATATGTTCTTACATCTCACCATATATGTAGGAAACATGTTATGTTAGGTTTATGAACATTATATGATTGCACTTAAAAGTAATATGCTAAAATGTTGAGTTTCAATCATATAATTTTTACACCGATATATATTAAACAAGTAAGGAAAGTCTAAAGTCGTGGGGGCCGACTATATTATACCCTGCACCACTTTGTAGATCTACATTTTCGATAACATATCACATCCGTCAAATGTGTTGGGTGCTATATATAAAGGTTTGTCCCAAATGCATACATTTAAATATCACTCGATCTGGAAGAATTTGATAGACTTCTACAAAATCTATAGACTCAAAATTTAAGTCGGCTAATGCACTAGGGTGGAACACAATGTTAGTAAAAAAATATGGGAAACGTTTAAATCTGAAGGAAACTTCGAAAAAGTTTATTTATGATTTATCGCTCGATATATGTGTATTAGAAGTTTAGGAAAATTAGAGTCATTTTTACAACTTTTCGACTAAGCAGTGGCGAAAATGTTGGTATTTTGACCATTTTTGTCGAAATCAGAAAAACATATATATGGGAGCTATATCTAAATCTGAACCGATTTCAACCAAATTTGGCACGCATAGCTACAATGCTAATTCTACTCCCTGTGCCGATTTCAAGCAAATTTGGCACGCGTAGTTACAATGCTAATTCTACTCCCTATGCAAAATTTCAACTAAATCGGAGCAAAAAATTGGCCTCTGTGGGCAAATGAGTGTAAATCGGGCGAAAGCTATATATGGGAGCTATATCTAAATCTGAACCGATTTTGCTGATATTTTGCAAGTTTTTCGAGACTCATAAAATATTCGGATGTACGGAATTTGAGGAAGATCGGTTGATATACACGCCAATTATGACCAGATCGGTGAAAAATATATATGGCAGCTATATCTAAATCTGAACCGATTTTTTCCAAAATCAATAGGGATCGTCTTTGAGCCGAAACGGGACCTTATACCAAATTTTAGGATAATCGGACTAAAACTGCGAGCTGTACTTTGCACACAAAAATACATCAACAGACAGACAGACAGACAGACAGACGGACAGACAGACGAACAGACAGACGGACAGACAGACGGACAGACAGACGGACATCGCTAAATCGACTCAGAATTTAATTCTAAGCCGATCCGTATACTAAAAGGTTGGTCTATGATTACTCCTTTTTGGCGTTACATACAAATGCACAAACTTATTATACCCTGTACCACAGTAGTGGTGAAGGGTATAAATATGGGAAACATTTAAATCTGAAGCAATTTTAAGGAAACTTCGCAAAAGTTTATTTATGATTTATCGCTCGATATATATGTATTAGAAGCTTAGGAAAATTAGAGTCATTTTAACAACTTTTCGACTAAGCAGTGGCGATTTAACAAGGAAAATGTTGGTATTTTGACCATTTTTGTCGAAATCAGAAAAACATATATATGGGAGCTATATCTAAATCTGAACCGATTTCAATCAAATTTGGCACACATGACTATATTACTAATTGTACTCCTAGTGTAAAATTTCAACCAAATTGGGCAAAAACTCTGGCTTCTGGGGCCATATAAGTCCATATCGGGCGAAAAATATATATGGAAGCTATATCTAAATCTGAACCGATTTCAATCAAATTTGGCACACATGACTATACTACCAATTGTACTCCTTGTACAAAATTTCAAGCTAATCGGGATAAAACTCTGGCTTCTGTGTCCATATAAATGCATATCGGGTGAAAGATATATATGGGAGCTATATCTAACTCTGAATCTATTTCAACCAAATTTGGCACGCATAGCTACAATGCTAAATCTACTCCCTGTGCAAAATTTCAACCAAATCGGGCCAAAACTCTGGCTTTTAGGACCATATTAGTCAATATCGGGCGAAAGATATATATGGGAACTATATCTAATTCTGAACCGATTTCAATCAAATTTTGCACACTTGACTATACTACTAATTGTACGCCTAGTGCTAAATTTCAACCAAATTCGGCCAAAAATCTGGCTTCTGGGGCCATATAAGTCCATATCGGGCGAAAGATATATATGGGAGCTATATCTAAATCCAAACCGATTTCAATAAAATTTTGCACACTTGACTATACGACCAAGTGTTATGTTTGTACAAAATTTCAAGCAAATCGGTATAAAACTCTGGCTGCTGGGTCCATATTAGTGTATATCGGGCGAAAGATATATATGGGAGCTATATCTAAATCTGAACCGATGTCTTCCAAAATCAATGGGGTTCTATTCTGACCCAAATTAGGAACATGTGCCAAATTTGAAGGCGATAGGACTTAAATTGCGACCTAGACTTTGATCACAAAAATGTGTTCACAGACAGACGGACGGACAGACGGACATGGTTATATCGACTCAGGGACCCACCCTGAGCATTATTGCCAAAGACACCATGTGTCTATCTCGTCTCCTTCTGGGTGTTACAAACATATGCACTAATTTATAATACCCTGTTCCACAGTGTGGCGCAGGGTATAAAAAAGTCTTTATCATCGGTGCAAAAGTAGAAAATACATCGCGAGAAGGAATGCAACACATATGGAAAATTGAGCTTGCATACTCAGGTACATGGGTTCAATCTCAGTTACGTCCAAACGCCAACAAAAGCATTGAAAAACATATTCTATTCTTGAACGTTTTTTTGCTTTGTAGTCAAGAGCACGGTTACCAAAGTTGGTAAAATTCTACTAAAAATTGTAGAGTTTTTATTGTTTGGTAGAATTCTTGAAGTTTTGGTAGAATTCCAAATAAGAGGTACATCAATTTTCAAAAGGAATACAATTTAACAAATTTTTCTATACATGTATAATTTTGACAGACTTTTCAATAAAAATTTGACCAAATTTTCTATAGAAATAAAATACAAAACAAAATTATCTATAGAAATAAAGTTGTGACATTTCTTTAGAAATAAAATTCTGACAAAATTTTCGTTAGAAATAAAATGAAAAAAATTCTATAGAAATAAAATATTGACAAGATTTTCTATAGAAATAAAATTTTGATAAAAGTTTCAATAGAAATAAAATTTTGACAAAATTTTCTATAGCAATAAAATTTTGACAAAATTTTCTATAGAAATAAAATTTTGAAATTCTGAAAAATTTTTCTTTAGAAATAAAATTTAAAAAAAAATCTGTAGAAATTCTTTATTTCTATAGAAATAAAATTTTGATAAAAGTTTCAATAGAAATAAAATTTAGACAAAATTTTCTATAGAAATAACATTTTGAAAAAAATTTCTATAGAAATAGAATTCTAAAAAAAAAATTCTTTAGAAATAAAATTAAGAAAAAAAATGTATAGAAATAAAGTTCTGACAAAATTTTCTTTAGAAATAAAATTTAAACAAAAAATTCTATAGAAATAAAATATTGGCAAGATTTTCTATAGAAATAAAATTTTGTTGTTGTTTTTTTTTCTATAGAAATAAAATTTTGATAAAAGTTTCAATACAAATAAAATTTTGACAAAACTTTCTTTAGAAATAAAATTTTGACAAAATTCAACACAATGGTTTTAAAGCTGGGATCAAAACAACAAATACCATTGAAGTGCAAACCCACAATAAAAAACAAAACACGAATGAAGTAAGAGGAAGCATGCTCAAACTAAACCCAGCCAACTGCACTCAAATCGATGATTTGATGGTGGCAAAGGAAAAGAGAAATGTTTGTATGAATTTATTGCGGCATAAACCTTTTTTCGGAAGGTTCAAGTGTGGTTCATCATGGGCTTAGTGAACTGCCTGAGTTTATTCTGATAATTGGTTGATAGTTTTGCTGCAAGTAGAGGATGCTGATGAGGAATGTTGTAATTCCGAAACGTGCGTCCATCCAACCATCTTGCAGTCTATAGGGCTTTGCCCAAATAAATTTGACAAATATTCTTTTCCTCTGTTGGTTAAGCTACTCTTGTAGTTTAGTCAACACAATGGTTTGAAAGCTGAGATCAAAACAACAAATATGAAATAATAAAATTTTGAAAAATAGAAATAAAATTTTGAAAAAACTTTCGATAGAAATAAAATTCTGACAAAATTTTCTTTATAAATAAAATAAAAAAAAAATCTATAGAAATAAAATATTGACAAGATTTTCTATAGAAATAAAATTTTGATGAAAGTTTCAATAGAAATTAAATTTTGACAAAACTTTCTTTAGAAATAAAATGTTGACAAAATTTTCTATAGAAATAAAATTTAGCCTTTTTTTAGAAATAAAATTTTTACGAAATTTTTCATAGAAATAAAATTTTGATTTTTTTA
The DNA here is from genome assembly GCF_050003625.1 of Haematobia irritans. Lineage (NCBI taxonomy): Eukaryota > Metazoa > Arthropoda > Insecta > Diptera > Muscidae > Haematobia > Haematobia irritans. Next base: position 170,273,182 of record NC_134400.1, read on the forward strand.
AGATTGGAAGATTTTTGGTAAATGTTGATTGATTATTTTTGGCACTAGTGGCAACCGTGGTCAAGATACAAAAAGTCCACAAATTTGAGGACAACCCAGCAAAAAACTTTGGAAGTTCTTCTAAAGGGACAACTTTTAAAGCACTTCCAAAAATGTCCTCCCAAAGTTGTTCTTTATTTTAACTGCACAGGAAGTTCATTTGAGTCACTGTTTAATAATTCGCTTTTTCGTATTTTTAATGGGAATTTTAAATATTTATTGTTTCAAGTAGGTTAAAAACAGATTAAGAATTAATAAAGTAGTGCTAATTATTTAAATTTTGCCTAAAAAAAAAATTCTAAATCCTTTCTAAAAAAATTTGCAAATTTTTTAAAATATTTGATGTCAAACGTTCCAGACAAGCGTTATAATGCATTAAAAATCATAAAAAAATATTTAAACATTATTTAGTTGTCAAAATATTACAAAATTTCTTAATTCACATCCAAAACACCGGATTCGCATCACTCCTTAAGAAGTGATGCAAATTCAGTGCAACGGCTGTTGAAATGGTGGACATCAGTTCTATTGCAAGCCTATGTTAAATTAATCGCCTCTTCGTCAATTTTGCACCACTTCCGGATCCAAAAAAAGCATTTTCACTACTTTTTTTGGCGACGCTTTTTTTGCTGGGAAGTTAAATTATTTTGAAGAATTCTTCGGAATTGTTGTTTCCTTCATACAAAGATATCAATTTTTAAGTCGAATCACTTAACTATAAGGACAAATTTACTTCTTTGAAGATTGTATCGACTTTTGAACCAGGATAAAAACTTTACATCAGAGAAATGGGTCTTCTATGTTAAGCAAAAGTCGCATTCATTTTTTAAGGACATACAATTTTTGGCCACACAACAATATTTTTTTCAGTGTAACGTAATCTATTGTCTGTAGTCAATTTTTTTTTTATCATTTTTATACCCTCCATCATAGGATGGGGGTATATTAACTTTGTCATTCCGTTTGTAACACATCGAAATATTGCTCTAAGACCCCATAAAGTATATATATTCTGGGTCGTGGTGAAATTCTGAGTCGATCTAAGCATGTCCGTCCGTCCGTCCGTCTGTTGAAATCACGCTAACTTCCGAACGAAACAAGCTATCGACTTGAAACTTGGCATAAGTAGTTGTTATCGATGTAGGTCGGATGGTATTGAAAATGGGCCATATCGGTCCACTTTTACGTATAGCCCCCATATAAAGGGACCCTCAGATTTGTCTTGTGGAGCCTCCGATCCGGCTGAAATTTGGTATATGTTGGTATATGGTCTCTAACAACCATGCAAAAATTGGTCGAAATCGGTCCATAATTATATATAGCCCCCATATAAACCGATCCCCAGATTTGGCTTGCGGAGCCTAAAAGGGAAGCAAATTTCATCCGATCCGGCTGAAATTTGGTACATGGTGTTGGTATATGGTCTCTAACAACCATGCAAAAATTGGATCACATCGGTCCATAATTATATATAGCCCCCATATAAACCGATCCCCAGATTTGACTTGCGGAGCCTCAAAGAGAAGAAAATTTCATCCGATCCGGCTGAAATTTGGTACATGGTGTTGGTATATGGTCTCTAACAACCATGCAAAAATTGGATCACATCGGTCCATAATTATATATAGCCCCCATATAAACCGATCCCCAGATTTGACTTGCGGAGTCTCAAAGAGAAGAAAATTTGATCCGATCCGGCTGAAATTTGGTACACGATGTTGGTTTATGGTCTCTAACAATCATGCAGAAATTGGTCCACGTCGGTCCATAATTATATAGCCCCCGTATAAACCGATCCCCAGATTTGGCTTGCGAAGTCTCCAAGATTTCATCCAATCCGGTTGTAATTTGGAACATGGTGTTAGTATATGATCTTTAACAACCGTGCCAGAATTGGTCCATATCGGTCCATAATTATATATAGCCCCCGTATAAACCGATCCCCAGATTTGGCTTGCGATGTCTCCAAGAGAAGCAAATTTCATCCAATCCGGTTGTAATTTGGAACATGGTGTTAGTATATGATCTTTAACAACCGTGCCAGAATTGGTCCATATCGGTCCATAATTATATATAGCACCCATATAAAACGTTCTCCAGATTTGACCTCCGGAGCCTCTTGGAGGAGCAAAATTCATCCGATCCGGTTCAAATTAGGAACGTGGTGTTAGTATATGGTCGCTAACAACCATACCAAAATTGGTCCAATCACACAAAAATTGGTCCATATCGGTTCATAATCATGGTTGCCACAAGAGCCAAAAATAATCTACCAAAATTTTATTTCTATAGAAAATTTTGTCAAAATTTTATTTCTAGAGAAAATTTTGTAAAAATTTTATTCGGTTCATAATAAAATTTTCATCATTGTCAAAATTTTATTTCTATAAAAAATTTTGTCAAAATTGTATTTCTATAGAAAATGTTGTTCAAATTTTATTCGGTTCATAATCATGGTTGCCAAAAATAATCTACCAAGATTTTATTTCTATAGAAAATTTTGTCAAAAGTTAATTTCTATAGAAAATTTTGTTAAAATTTTATTTCTGTAGAAATTTTTGTGAAAATTTTATTTCTATAGAAAATTTTGTTAGGAGGTTTTAAGATACCTTGCCATCGGCAAGCGTTACCTCAACTTAAGTAATTCGATTGTGGATGGCAGTGTTTAGAAGAAGTTTCTACACAATCCATGATGGAGGGTGCATAAGCTTCGGCCTGGCCGAACTTACGGCCGTATATACTTGTTTTTGTTTTTTTTTTTTTGTTTATTGCGCTTGGTCATCCCCAAACACTGCTGCCAATTATAAATTCACATTCTTTCAAAGCGATAATTTTCTTGAATTTATCATCAAAAATCGTTAAAATGACGAAAAATCGTCAGAGTTAGCACCGCTGGATATGTAAATATAAGCGCAAATTTGTTGTAGAAACAAGAACATTTGCCTTGTTAAGCAACATCATAAATTTCACACGACAAAAGAAGAGATTTTTGAATTAAATCCATATAAAAATTAAGAAATTATTTTTTAATGTCAAATAAAAATCAAAGGAAAAAAAAATTCGAAAAAGAAAACATGTATACACCGCACACATGTCCAAATAATCAAATGATGATAACGTGAGAAAAAGAGTTCGAAATAAACCAATAAGCCATATTTAAACCATGTCTTATTGCAATGGCGTTTGTTTCCTAAGTAGCCGCAACAACAAAGCAAGACCAACACAAATCACATGGACATAAAAAACATAAACATGAAATTTTAATGGTCCCATTCAAAGTTTAGCATTAAAAAAAGGTGATTTTGAAAATTAATAAAACATTGATTTTATTCGATTTTTATATTGTATATGCAGGCGGAGACAGACGACATAGTGTTCAAATAATTAAAAATGTTAATTATTCATAATAAATCAATTGGCGGACAACAGTACATAATGTTTGAATCAACCAACTGAAATTCAAAATCAAATCTTCGAAACGACTGTGGAACGACTACAGAAAATCTCCATTTAAACTCCTAGATGATAAATTTTCTAAACAAATACTATTTGTGACCAAAAGACTATTATAATCGCCCAATAATACCAACAAAAGCTCATTTAACAAGTAAGATACCGAAATGTAGACATAATTGAATCTACACTGAAAAAAATATTGTCGTGTGTCCAAAGATTTCATGTCTTTAAAATACGAATGTGAATTTTTCTTAGCATAGAAAACGCATTTCTACTATATAAAGTTTTTTTCCTTGTCCAAATGCCAGGAAACTTTTCAATGGAGTCGTTCTGTTCCTATAGTTAAGAGATTCGACTTAGAATTGGGTATCTTTACACGAAAGAAAAGTTTCTTTGGCTAAGGTCAACTTGTCTTTAATAATTCTGCAAAATTGTACAAAATTAATGATATCCTCTGTAAATTTCATAAATGCGCTTTTGGGAAGTTGCCTAAAATTTGCTTTAGATTTAAATATTTCCCATATTTATTTTTTTACTAAAAATCTATAGATTTGGTAGAAGATTAACAAGTTTTGTCCAGATCGGGTCAGATTGAAATATACGTATATGGAAACATAAACCTTTATAAAGGGTGATACGGTAAAACTTTGGTCAATATAAACTTGACGCATTTCTTTCAATTTTGCATTTAAAAAACCTGAACACCCCTCATTTTGAAGGTGTGTGTGTGTAGAATGTTGCCCCTATTTTGATTTTGGAATTCACTCTTCAGTTGTCAAAATGCCGTCCAAGCAAGAAGAGCAGCGTATCAAAATTTTGCTCGCGCATCGCGAATATCCGAGCTACTCGCACGCAAAGCTGGCAAAATCGCTAAAAGTTGCCAAATCAACCGTTACAAATGTAATTAAAGTGTTTGGGGAACGTTTGTCGACAGCCATGAAGTCTGGATCGGGGGGAAATCGAAAACCAGAAGCCGCTGAGACGACAAAGAGAGTTGCCGGTAGTTTCAAGCGAAACCCTAACCTCTCTCTCCGAGATGCCGCAAATAAGCTGGGTGTATCGTCTACAACCGTGCATCGAGCCAAAAACGAGCCGGACTATCGACTTACAAGAAGGTAGTGACTCCAAATCGCGATGATAAACAAAATACGACGGCCAAAGCGTGATCCCGGAGGCTGTACACGACGATGCTGACGAAGTTTGACTGCGTGGTAATGGACGACGAAACCTACGTCAAAGCCGACTACAAGCAGCTTCCGGGACAGGAGTTTTATACGGCAAAAGGAAGGGGAAAGGTAGCAGATATTTTCAAGCACATAAAACTGTCAAAGTTCGCAAAGAAATATCTGGTTTGGCAAGCCATCTGTACCTGTGGCTTGAAAAGCAGCATTTTCATAGCTTCCGGGACTGTCAACCAAGAAATTTACGTGAAAGAGTGTTTGAATAAACGTCTGCTGCCTTTCCTGAAGAAACACAGTTGTTCCGTACTGTTTTGGCCGGATTTGGCATCTTGCCATTACGATCAAAAGGCCATGGAGTGGTACGCCGCTAACAACGTGCAGGTGGTCCCCAAGGACAGGAACCCTCCCAACACGCCAGAGCTCCGCCCAATTGAGAAATACTGGGCTATTGTCAAGCGGAACCAAAAGAAGACAAAAAAAAAACTGCTAAGGACGAGCAGCAGTTCAAGGCAAACTGGCTTTCTGCGGCGGCGAAGAAGGTGGACAAGGTGGCTGTACAAAATCTGATGGCAGGTGTCAAGCGTGAGGCCCGGCAATTCGGATTTGGAAAAGCGAAAGCCTAACTGAATATTTTTCCTGAATTTTATACTAATTGAACTGGAAAAAGAAATTTAATTTGATTTTTTAAATAAACGATTTCACCGATTTACACGCGTTTTTCCTTGACCAAATTTTGACCGTATCACCATTTATATAGCACCTAACAAATTTGAATGATTTGAAATAGTATCGAAAATATAGATCTACAAAATTAGTGCAAGGTATACTATAGTCGGCAGCGGCCGACTTAAGATTTCCTTTCTTGTTTTTCATGGGATATTCTTCTTGAAAAATGGAATTAAAGAACAACAAATATTGGCCGTTATGATAATTTTTGGCCACTTTTTATACCCTGATTTGATTCAAATTTTGCACAAGGGGTACATTTAATAGTATCGTTAAGTATGTCAAATTTTGTTAAAATCGGTTCAGATTTAGATATAGCTCACATATACATCTTTCGCCCGATTTGGACTTATATGGTCCCAAAAGCCCGAGATTTGCCCTGACTTACTTCAAATTTTGCACAAGCGGTACTTTTAACGATACTATTGTATGTGCCAAATATGTTCAAAATCGATTCTGATTTAGATATAGCTTCCATATATATCTTTCGTCCGATTTGAACTTATATGGCCTCAAAATCCAGGGTTTTGCCGTGATTTGCTTCAAATTTCGCACAAGGCGTACGTTTAGTAGTATCGGTAATTGTGCCAAATTTGGTTGAAATCGATTCAGATTTAGATATGGCTCCCATATATATCGTCCGTCCGATTTGCACTCATATGACCAGGGGGGCCAAAGTTATACTTCCATTTACGTGAAATTTCGCATAGATAGCAGAATTATTATTCTAACTATACATGTCAAATTTAGTCAAAATCGGTTCAGATTATATATAGCTCCCATATATACGTACACCAGAGTTGGGGAAATTTTAGACCCATTTTCAATGGAAGCTTCCTCCAATTAACTGGATAGTGTTAGCCGATTTAAATTTTAATTCTAGACATTTTGTAGAAGTAAAAAAAAATTGTCTCCTTTATATAGCTTCCAGCAAATGTGAAGTAGTTGAGATGGTAACACAAATTTTGGCCTACATAGGGGTGAAGGGTATAATATAGTCGGCCCCGCCCGACTTTAAGCTTTACTTACTTGTTTATATATATAGTTTTTTTGGATGATGTTCCTTTAGCTATGTTAATAGGGTCTAGCGCATTGATGTAAATAAAACAATTTTCTATTATATATTTCGCAACGTTTCGTCGATGTATGTCGACGAAATTATTACTGAATTTTTTACTTTCACACGTGAGCAAAGTCGTAATATTTTTTCCCACACGCAGAGAAGAAACATGATTGCCACAATCATATTCGAAGAGCAAAATAATATGATAGGAGCTATTTTTGCGGCGACCATGTAACATATTCACCTGCAACCACAAACAAAATTTTTTTTTTTGATTTCAATCACGAAAATCGCGGATTCAATCATTTTTTTTAATTGAAATGTCTTCAATCACGAAAATGATAGTATGAATCACCCATTATGATTGAAAACCAACACGATTTTCAATTAAAAATTTAATTGACTTTTGTCACGGAATCAATTAATTGTGTGATTGAATCAATTAAAAACGTGATTGATTTTTAACATAATATTCAATCACAGTTTTAATTGAATCAATCAAAATTTTAATTAATTTCGCGACAAAAATCATTCAACTATTTGATTCATTCAATTAAATAATTAATTGAAATTGGCTATAAATTTCATTCAAAAAAATTATATAATGCGCCCCCAAAATGGAATTAAGTTTTATTTTAAATAAAAGAAAATATGTATTTCTTATTAAAAATATTCAATATTTTATTCTTTTTTGAATTATGCAATATAAATTTGGTTCTTCTCAATTGTGTATTTTGTTCTAGCATAACTTACACATACAATTACTATCAATAACAACTATAGGGTGAAACAAGTATATACGGCCGTAAGTTCGGCCAGGCCGACGCTTATGCACCCTCCATCATGGATTGTGTAGAAACTTCTTCTAAACACTGCCATCCACAATCGAATTACTTAAGTTGAGGTAACGCTTGCCGATGGCAAGGTATCTTAAAACCTCCTAACAAAATTTTCTATAGAAATAAAATTTTCACAAAAATTTCTACAGAAATAAAATTTTAACAAAATTTTCTATAGAAATTAACTTTTGACAAAATTTTCTATAGAAATAAAATCTTGGTAGATTATTTTTGGCAACCATGATTGTGAACCGAATAAAATTTGAACAAAATTTTCTATAGAAATAAAATTTTGACAAAATTTTCTATAGAAATAAAATTTTGACAATGATGAAAATTTTATTATGAACCGAATAAAATTTTTACAAAATTTTCTCTAGAAATAAAATTTTGGTAGATTATTTTTGGCTCTAGTGGCAACCATGATTATGAACCGATATGGACCAATTTTTGTGTGATTGGACCAATTTTGGTATGGTTGTTAGCGACCATATACTAACACCACGTTCCTAATTTGAACCGGATCGGATCAATTTTGCTCCTCCAAGAGGCTCCGGAGGTCAAATCTGGAGAACGTTTCATATGGGGGCTATATATAATTATGGACCGATATGGACCAATTCTGGCACGGTTGTTAAAGATCATATACTAACACCATGTTCCAAATTACAACCGGATTGGATGAAATTTGCTTCTCTTGGAGACTTCGCAAGCCAATCTGGGGATCGGTTTATACGGGGGCTATATATAATTATGGACCGATATGGACCAATTCTGGCACGGTTGTTAAAGATCATATACTAACACCATGTTCCAAATTACAACCGGATTGGATGAAATCTTGGAGACTTCGCAAGCCAAATCTGGGGATCGGTTTATACGGGGGCTATATATAATTATGGACCGATGTGGACCAATTTCTGCATGATTGTTAGAGACCATAAACCAACATCGTGTACCAAATTTCAGCCGGATCGGATGAAATTTTCTTCTCTTTGAAACTCCGCAAGTCAAATCTGGGGATCGGTTTATATGGGGGCTATATATAATTATGGACCGATGTGATCCAATTTTTGCATGGTTGTTAGAGACCATATACCAACACCATGTACCAAATTTCAGCCGGATCGGATGAAACTTTCTTCTCTTTGAGGCTCCGCAAGTCAAATCTGGGGATCGGTTTATATGGGGGCTATATATAATTATGGACCGATGTGATCCAATTTTTGCATGGTTGTTAGAGACCATATACCAACACCATGTACCAAATTTCAGCCGGATCGGATGAAATTTGCTTCTCTTTTAGGCTCCGCAAGCCAAATCTGGGGATCGGTTGATATGGGGGCTATATATAATTATAGACCGATTTGGACCAATTTTTGCATGGTTGTTAGATACCATATACCAACACCATATACCAAATTTCAGCCGGATCGGATGTAATATGCTTCTGTTAGAGGCTCCACAAGACAAATCTGAGGGTCCCTTTATATGGGGGCTATACGTAAAAGTGGACCGATATGGCCCATTTTCAATACCATCCGACCTACATCGATAACAACTACTTGTGCCAAGTTTCAAGTCGATAGCTTGTTTCGTTCGGAAGTTAGCGTGATTTCAACAGACGGACGGACGGACGGACATGCTTAGATCGACTCAGAATTTCACCACGACCCAGAATATATATACTTTATGGGGTCTTAGAGCAATATTTCGATGTGTTACAAACGGAATGACAAAGTTAATATACCCCCATCCTATGATGGAGGGTATAAAAATAAACTATATAAATCATTATCGTCCTTATCATAATAATCATATCAGCATGTTCCTTCTTACATGTAGATGCGCCTAGATTTCCAATAAATCAGCAGCCTGTAAGCTAAATTAGTTTTTCTGAAAGTAAACAGAATAATTCGAATTTTATTTTGTTCAATTAAAAGTTAATTTTGTTAAACATTACCTGCATAGAATATCAAGTTCAATTCTTAGTTCCAGGTTACAGATGTATAATCTTCCTTAGCAGTAGTAGTGTTTTAGCATAAAAAGGTGTATTAAGGAGCTCGGTAATTTAATTCCTTTCCAAAATGTCCACATATTGAAATCGTCTATAAAAATTTGAACCAATCAAATACAAAAATAATGGGAAAGCAATGTAATATTTGGTATTATATTGATGATAACTTGCAAATTCTGGAAATAGAAAAAATATAAATGGAAAATACATATTTTTATTATTTTCGGATATTTTTCATATTTTTAAATGCAAAAGAAAGAACTTTTTAACCATTACATAATTCAGCTCATTAGTTTATATATCAGATATACTGCTCTCTATTTGGGTTCAAACTGAAAAAGGCAGGTAAAACAAAAATTAATTTAATGCCAACGCTACTTCGCAACTTGAAGGTGAATCTTCCAATAAACCCATACCACTCTTGGTTTTAAGAAAACTAGGAGTGAAAAAAATTTATAATTTTAAAAGATCAATACGGTACCCACCTTTTGATTGCAAACATATTCTTATATATTTGACAAAATTATGGAGTTGATGGGATTGATTGGTCTATTTCACGAAATAAAATTGGGCACTAAAAGAAATGAATAAAAAATATATTATTTTATTCAGTTTAATGTAAACAGGCTTCAATGGAAAACGGTATTCACATTTCATAATTTCTTACCTTCAATAAACGTAGATTGTTTTCCATTTTTACAATACCACAAAACGCAAACACAGGTAATTTCAAATGCGTTCTGTCATATATTTTTCAAACCTTTACCACGTGGCCGTTTGTTGTTTCACACTTTATTTATTTCAACCCTTTGCTATGATTTGTTGTTGCGTTCAAAATATTTATGCACACATTTTGAATGCAGCAGACAGAATGTCGCCAATCATGTTTTTCAATTTACGCGAAAAACAAAAACCCAACCGTTCGTTACGAGTTACTTCCACAGACTGATCTCTCCATCATACATTGTTGAATAAATACCAGTGCTGCCGCTACTACTTCAATCGAAGTATTTTGCTTCATTTTCACAAAATTTACTTCGTCACTCCTTCTTCTAAAAATCTGCTTCACTTTTTGTTCTGCTTCAAATTTTAAAATTTTTCCCCATATTACCTATTTGTTTTTCCTATTCCTTTAATTACGATGAACATATCGGTTTTAATCATTGAATTGTTAACCGATGTGGACCAATGTTTGCATAGTTGTTAGAGGCCATATACTTACACCATGTACCAAATTTCGGATGAAATTTGGTTCTCTTAGAGGCTCCGCAAGCCAAATCTGGGGATCAGTTTATATGGGGGCTATATATAACCGATGTGGACCAATTTGCATGGTAGTTAGAGATCATATGCTGAAACCATGTACCAAATTTCAGCTGGATCGTATGAAATTTGCTTCTCTTAGAGTCCCCGCAAACCAAATTTGGGGGTCCGTTTATATGGGGGCTATACGTAAAAGTGGACCGATATGGCCCATTTGCAATACCATCCGACCTACATCAATAACAACTACTTGTGCCAAGTTTCAAGTCGATAGCTTCTTTCGTTCGGAAGTTAGCGTGATTTCAACAGACGGACGCACATGCTCAGATCGACTCAGAATTTCACCACGACCCAGAATATATATACTTTATGGGGTCTTAGAGCAATATTTCGATGTGTTACAAACGGAATGACAAAGTTAATATACCCCCGTCCTATGGTGGAGGGTATAATAAAATGAATTCTATTGTTTTGTTTTCAAAAATGTATGCTACTTCAATTTTATTCAATCTACTCCACTTTTTTCCAAAATCTACTTCACTCAATTTTTCACTAGCGGCAGCACTGATAAATACCCGTTCTCTTGTTCTCTTTTCGCTCTTTCCATTGCTCAAAATTATTCAATTTCAATCACATAGGTGGTTGGATCAATCACATGTGTAATTGGAAACGGAAAAATTTTCAATCACGTTTGTAAAATTATTTCCGAATTGATTAACAAATTGATTGAATCAATTAATATTTTAATTGGAAAGGTAACAAATATCAATCATTTTTTAATTGGTTTTTATTCGGATTTGATTAAACAATTAATTGAATCAATTAACATATTAATTGAATACGTTTCAAAATTCAATTAAGTGTTTAATTGAAAAAAAAAATTGGTTATAATTTTTTGTGTGCATGTTGGCTTAGTGAACATGGTTCTAAGAAAAATAAAATTGTTCTCATCTAGAATGTTATTATATTGATAAAAACAATTATGTTTCCATTAAAAGACAACGGTCACGATCTAACATGTTATGGTATTCGTCAAAAATGTTTTTCTTCCAGTTAAAAGGACATGGTCACAACCTAAAATGTTTTGATCAATATGAAAAAACTATTTTCGTCGTCGAAAAAAGACACCACTTGAGAAAAGAAACCACAAAATTAACTTTATTTATTTGTTGTTTGTTTATTTGTATTTTTATTTGTATTTAAAATGTCGTGCAAGCAAACATCACATATTTTTACACACACTCTATTTTGGTTCAATTTCAAAAAGTAATCATTCCATATTTACTTCGTGCCCATTAAATGTACCAACGCAGGCATCATGTAACTGCAAATAAAATAAATTATACCATATATCAAAATGCAGAACAAAAAAAACAGGTACGTTTTCAATTAAACTTTCCTTTTTTGTGTTCACATAAAACCAAGTGCCACTTTGAATAAATAAATTAACACAAAACACAGTAATTCCGTATTCTCTGTCCATTTCAAGAAACAATCAACACACGACTGACGCGCAAAATGAAAAGCGTGTGTACCTGCTCAATGTTTTTATAAAATTCTTTTCGCTGCAAAAAAATTAAAAAATTAAATGGTTACGAAAACAATGTACATGGTTTTTATGGCCTTTTAATGGTTCTAGACATGCCTACACGTAACCTATAAACATACTTGTTTCTCTGCAAAAAAGTAAAAAAAATGAAAGGTCAAGTACATGATTTTTCCGACCATGTAATGGTCTCAAATTCAATCATTTAAATAATAGAACATGTTTGCGGCATTTGAAAACCATTTAAATGTTTATTGCCATCATATGTTTTTCTGCGCTCGAAAATTATTTTTACAATGATAAAATACATGGTTTTCGCGACAATTACATGCTCTAGATAAGCATTAAATGGACGCGGCAACCATGCCCAAACATGTTTTTTCTGTGCGTGTGCAGGGTGCCACCATCGAGCAATGGTTAGCATGCCCGCCTTGTATACACAATATCGTAGGTTCGATTCCTGCTTCGACCGAACACCAAAAAGTTTTTCAGCGGTGCTGGTGATATTTCTGAGGGTTTCAAAACTCGGACTCGGCTATAAAAAGGAGGTCGCTTGTCACTGAGCTTAACATCGAATCGGGCAGCACTCAGTGATAAGAGAGAAGTTTACCACATATATTTTAGGATTTTAATACAATCAAAAATATAACATGTTAAAGACATTGCGAAATAAAAATTGTAATGTTTGGAAAAAAATCATGCGAATTTACTTTTACACTTGAGCAAAATCTTTATTTTATTTCGTAATTGAAAAAAAAAACTTATAGTGTAACACAGTTGAGCACATACTAGCTTGTTTTAATTTTCTTTTTTTTTTGTTTTGAGTTCGCGGGAATTTTTGATACCTTTTCATTGGAGCAAAATCGTTGGCAATTGAAAACAATTTTTTACTTAAGTGTAAAGGTATGATATTCGCGCGAATATAATATAACCTGTTAAAGACATTGCGAAATAAAAATTGTGATGTTTGGAAAAAATCGTGCGAATTTACCTTCAGACTTGAGCAAAATCTTTATTATATTTCGCAATTGAAAAAAAGCTTATAGTGTAACACAGTTGAGCACATACTAGCTTGTTTTAATTTTTGTTTTTTTTTGTTTTGAGTACGCGGGAATTTTTGATACCTTTTCATTGGAGCAAAATCGTGGGTAATTGAAAACAATTTTTGACTTAAGTGTAAAGGTATGATATTCGCGCGAAGATTTTAAAAAGTTGTTGAAAATTCGCCCGATTTTTTTTAAATCTTTATACACGAGTAAAATTTTTATTTTATTTCGCAATAAAACAAAATTAGATTGTGCTCGAATGTAAAGGGTGATTTATTGCTATTGATCATTTGTTAGTCAAATATGTAAAGGAGCCCACTTCGAATTTTCGCCCGAATAAATATTTACCATTCATTGAAAGCATTCATTCAAATAGGCGATAGCTGTAGTAGTCTACGTGTTTGGTAAAATAGTTAGTTTCAACAAAATGAAATAAACTCTCAAAAATATTTCCTTGGTGTTTACTTTCATCAATGAAATAAGGTGTTCTTTCACAATGAAATAACACCCTAAACTTTGTTATGAAACAACACCCCAAAAGCGAAACAATACCTCAGATATCGTTGAATACAAAATTCAATATAAAAGTTTGCAGCTTTATTTCATTTCCGTTTTCGGGCCTTATTTCTTGGAGGCTTATTTCCCGGAGCCAAAATGAACCCCAATTTCCTTTTAGGGATTGTATTTCGTTTTCAGGAATGGCTCTCTGGGATTTGACAATGTTGGCAACTATACACACTGTTCATTGCGTTGTTATGTCATGGGGCATTATTTCGTGGAGCCTAAAGATACACTTTTAAAATTTGAATACAAGACGACTTCTATGAAAAGTTTATTTCATTCGGTCAAAAAAAAAAAAAACTTTGTATCAGAGAAATGTGTCCTCTATGCTAAGAAACATTTCATTGAGGACAAAAAGTGTCTGTGCTCACGATAATATTTCTTTCAGTGCAACTTACTATAATAGAGTATTGAAAATTAATATTTACTGTATACAATGGTGATTTTTATTCAATAATTAAAAAATTATTTATTTTACAAATCGCCTACAGATTTTATGGCAATATTTGAAATAGTTAGTTATGATGCTTGTAACGCCAATAACATAAAACTTTGTAAAGGTATTTTGTATTCTAGACTCAAATCCGTAGAGAAGACTAAATGTAGACATTCATCCATGTTTGACAATAAATAAATACAACATCCAATATTAATGGTCATATCAAATAATAAATATGTATAAACGTACATATTTATTATCATTGACGATGCCTTCTAATTTGTTGTTTTTTACCAATATACTCGTATAATGTCATCGATGATACTGATGCTATTATGAGACAGGCGACATGTTCACAAAATTATCTGTGACAAATGTTTTTGAGAACTAACCACATTTTTCTTTGGATCATATATATAGTTTTTTTTTTTTAATTTAATTTTAAATAAGGCAAGCAACGATTTATGAATATGTGTAAAAAGTCACTTAGGTAGGTCATCGGACAAAGAAGGAAATAATAGATTGGTGGGAAAATATCGATTTTTTTTTTCGTTTTCATCGATTATATGATATTTGCATTTACACATGTTCGTATAATGACCATAAATATGGGCATGAATTTTAAATTGATATATTTTTTCCCATATAATTGATGTGTGTGACCTGAGATATGTTCGTTTTGTTTGTTTTGTTTTACAGAGTAATCCTTATGGTTTGAAAGACACGGCAACGGGTACAGATATGTCAGCATGGACCTCTGCTGGGCTTCAACCGACAACGGGTTATTATTCTTATGATCCCATGTCTGCATATGGGTAAGTTTAAAAAATCGTACTATTCTTAATGTACATATAGGAAAATATTAACATACATCAGGTCCGATAAAAGAGTTAAGTTATCTAGCACATAAATAGAAAACAAGTATATACGGCCGTAAGTTCGGCCAGGCCGAAGCTTATGTACGTACCCACCACCATGGATTGCGTAGAAACTTCTTCTAAACACTGCCATCCACAATCGAATTACTTAAGTTGCGGTAACGCTTGCCGATGGCAAGGTAAACCTCCTGACTCCGTCTTCTAAATTGTATGTAAGTCCATACGTGGTATATATTAAATAAAAAAAGATCGATTAAATATGTATATAATTCAGTTTGACCAAATTTTCTATAGAAATAAAATTTTGACAAAATTTTCTATAGAAATAAATTTTTAATAAAATAAAATTTTCACAAAATTTTCTATAGAAATAAAATCTTCACAAAATTTTCTATAGAAATAAAATTTTGACAAAATTTTCTATACAAATAAAATTTTGATAAAATTGTCTATACAAATGAAATTTTGACAAAATTTTCTATACAAATAAAATTTTAATAAAATTTTCTATAGAAATAAATTTTTGACAAAATTTTCTATAGAACTAACATTTTCACAAAATTTTCTATAGAAATAAAATTTTGACAAAATTTTTTATAGAAATAAAATTTTGACAAAATTTTCTATAGAAATAAAATTTTGACAAAATTTTCTATACAAATAAAATTTTGATAAAATCTTCTATTGAAATAAAATTTTGACAAAATTTTCTATAGAAATAAGGTTTTAACAAAATTTTCTATAGACATAAAACTTTGACAAAATTTTCTATACAAATAAAATGTTGACAAAATTTTCTATACAAATAAAATGTTGATAAAATTTTCTATACAAATAAAATTTTGACAAAATTTTCTATACAAATAAAATTTTAATAAAATTTTCTATAGAAATAAAATTTTCACAAAATTTTCTATAGAAATACAATTTTGACAAAACTTTCTATAGAAAAGAAATTTTAACAAATTTTCTATAGAAATAAAATTTTAACAAAATTTTCTATAGAAATATAATTTCGACAAAATTTTCTATACAAATAAAATTTTGACAAAATTTTCTATACAAATAAAATATTGATAAAATTTTCTATACAAGTAAAATTTTGACAAAATTTTCTATACAAATAAAATTTTAATAAAATTTTGTATAGAAATAAAATTTTCACAAAATTTTCTATAGAAATAAAATTTTGACAAAATTTTCTATAGAAATAAAATTTTGACAAAATTTTCTATAGAAATAAAATTTTAATAAAATTTTCTATAGAAAAAAAATTTTCACAAAATTTTCTATAGAAATAAAATTTTTACAAAATTTTCTATAGAAATAAAGTTTTGACAAAATTTTCTATAGAAATGAAATTTTGACAAAATTTTCTATAGAAATAAAATTTTAACAACATTTTCTTTTTGGTAGATTATTTTTGGCTCGAGTGGCAACCATGATTATGAACCGATATGGACCAATTTTGGTAGGGTTGTTAGTGGCCATATACTAACACCACGTTCCAAATTTGAACCTGATCGGATGAATTTTGCTCCTTCAAGAGGGTCCGGTTTATATGGGGGCTATATATAATTATGGACCGATGTGGATCAATTTTTGTATGGTTGTTAGGGACCATATACTAACACCATGTACCGGATCGGATGAAATTTGCTTCTCTTAGAGGCTCCGCAAGCCAAATCGGGCGATCGGTTTATATGGGGGCTATACATAATTATCGACCGATGTGGACCAATTTTTGTATGGTTGTCAGAGACCATATACTAACACCATGTACCAAATTTTAACCGGATCGGATGAAATTTGCTTCTGTTAAAGGCTCCGCAAGCCAAATCGGGGGATCGGTTTATATGGGGGCTATATATAATTATTGACCGATGTGGACCAATTTTTGAATGGTTATTAGAAATCATATGCTGACACCATGTACCAAATTTCAGCGGGATCGGATGAAATTTGCCTCTCTTAGAGGATCTGCAAGCTAAATTTGGGGGTCCGTTTATATGGGGGCTATACCTAAAAGTGGACCGATATGGCCCATCCGACCTACATCAATAACAACCACTTGTGCCAAGTTTCAAGTCAATAGCTTGTTTCGTTCGGAAGTTAGCGTGATTTCAACAGACGGACGGACGGACGGACATGCTCAGATCGACACAGAATTTCACAACGACCCAGAATATGTATACTTTATGGGGTCTTAGAGCAATCTTTCGATGTGTTAGAAATAGAATGACAAAGCTAATATACCCCCATCCTATAGTGGAGGGTATAACAATATTAAACTAATATGAAAAATATTAAACGATATATTACCTCATACACACTGAAAAAACAGCATGCCCGGTTCCAAAGATTTTGTCTTTACTTTAACAATTTTGGTATTGATTCCTAGCGAAAGAAGCGGAGAATTAAAGTAAGAATACTTTTAAGACACAATTTTCTTTTAAATTTGGGGTTTGTGTACTTGATTCTTGGAAGCAAATTTTAATTATTCGTCAAAGTCCTTTAAAAACAAATTAACGACACCTTTATTTTTCAAATTCAGACTCGACTTCCAGTAGAGATTATGCTACGTTTCAAGTAAAAAACATCCTTAAAATAAAGTGTTGAAAAACATGTCTCATTTGTGAACGATTTTTAGCTTTGTTGTCAAGATGCAAAAAGACAACAAATTGAAAGACAATTTCATTAATTTTAAAGAATTTTTCTGGATTATTAAAGTCAAGTTAGCCAAAAAATGTTATGATACTCATTTTTAAGTGAAATCACTTAATTATAAGGAAAACACGACTTCATTGAAAAGTTTATCGACTTTTGGAAAAAACTTTATATTAGAGAAATGCGTCTTCTACGCATAAGGAAAAAAAATTGTTGGTCATGTTCAATTAGTATTAATTTCGACATCGGTTTCTATATGAGTGATGCATCGAAGTAATGATCTAAAATATACAGCTGGAGATATATAAACTAAAGGATATAATAGAATCCTAGGCTCTAAGTTCAGTGAAATCGCTGCACCTCACTGGCCAAGAAATAAAATTCCAATTGACAAGATATACCATAAAATCCTTTTAGTTTCCCACCATATAACTTACTAAATTTATAGCAGCTTTGTAAAGTAAGCAAAGTCAATAAGCACTACTTTCTCAATCGCTCATTCAGGCGGCAAAATGCAGATTATAAGGTACTCCATAAAACGTATGTAGTTCTACTATCGACTCCCATATAGAATCAAATTTTTGGTTGTGGATAAAAAAGGCAAATTAAATACCTACCCACATCTTTTCGTGATCGTTTTATATAGAAGAGTCTACAAATTCAACCGAATCCGAGAAATATGTTTGTTACACGATGCTCCGAAGTCAAATCTATGGATCGGTTTATAAGGGGGTACATGTATGGACCGATATGGATGAATTTTTGCATATATGTTAGAGGCCATATACCACATTTTAACATATTTTAACCATATCGAAATTTGATCTTCCAGTTATATATAATTATGGTCCGATATGAACCAATTTTTACATGGTTGATAAAGGTACAACATTTTAACCCTTTCGGATGAAATTTGCTCTTCCAGGAGGCTCCGGAAGTCAAATCTGGGGATCGGTTTATACGGGGGCTATATCAAATTATGGATCGATATTAATTTTGAGCATTGCCTAAAAATTGTGCACAAGCAAACTTAATAAATATTAATAAAATCTTCTGATGTGAATTACTACCGTTCATAGTCGAGTAACTAATCGCACAAAAACTGAAAAAAAAAAAATAGTTTTCGTGTATTCCACAAGATTTCACAAAATGCCGAAAAATTCAATTCAGGAATGGCAAGTTTTGACTTTTACGACAAAAATTAAAATAAACAAGTATTTACAGCAGTAAGTTCGGCCAGGCTGAATCTTAAATACCCACCACCCTGAATAAAATATAATAGTTTCCTTAGACAACTCATCGTCGTAGCGTGTTACTTGATAATATATAGAATTTCAAGGGGTTTGATGACAGACGTTCTCCCAAGTACATCTGATCAACCACTACGTTTCCCGAAGATACATTTAGTGATTCTACCTATGAAGACTAGATCAGATTCTGGATTTATAACAACCATTTTTGTTTGAGTTTTAGAGGAATCATAAACATCTCATGTATGTAAGTGTGCATGAAAATGATGAAATAACTCCAAGATTTGAAATCTAAAATCTGTACATTTTCAAATGATTAGAAGAAGTAAAATTACTTATTTTCGTACGATTCCCAAAAATAGTAAGAATGAAGTACAACAGGGCATTACATTTTCCTGGTTTTAACAACGCTTTGTGGAAATCTCAAAATGTATGGAACATTTAGTTCAATTTTCGTACGAGTTAGTTTATTCATCCTATAAAACAGTTTACTTTTTTTCCGGTGTAAATTCTAAGTATTAATAACATTTTGTTTCAGTGTACATAGACAATAGCAGTAATCATACATTTGCTTTAATAATAATTTACATCTATGGAACATAGGTAACTACAAATAATAGGAGGTTTCTAATTACAGACCTCTGTTTAATCGAATGTAAAACAAGTCATGAATTGTTGTTGTACATGAGATTGAATTCAAAGCTCTCTTTTGAACCCGGCTCACCAGATTGTTAGGAGAGTGCGCGAGAGTGAGAGAGAAAGATAGTGAACGGCATAGTTTAAAGGGAAATGAACTTGATGTTGTGTGTGAACAAGGTTTTTGATTTGTTAACAAGATTACTATTTTCAAAATACAACAACAATTGCAACAAAATGCCTAGCAAAATATTAGTTGTTGTAGCTTTTCAGTTATGCATTTTGTATATATTTGTTATAACCATTGATGATGTGGCTGTGGCTGTTGTTTTTCGTATCTCTCCATTATACAATTGCCACCCACTTTATGATTTTGTTTTTTTTTTCCAACAACCATAGGCCATTATTAGAGAGAACCAGTCACAAGTACAATAACAGCTCTGAACAAATTATAGAGCCACATGTCAAGCTCTACAGATTCGTGATGGTTTGATTCGTTTCAAAAAACAAAAAAGAAAAGAAAAAATAGAGAAAAAAACATTGCTGCAGTCAGCCAACCAATCACTCAATGAATGTGGTCGCGGTGATTCGCCCCTTCAATGTTTTCCCTTTTTGCTTTGACAAATGTTTGTGACACATGCAATATTTGTCCCGTCAGAAGCGCATTTGCGTTGCCATTATCTTTAACATCATCGCCATTGCCATTACCTGTATTATATGTCGAACGTTAGAGAGATTTAGAGAGAAGCTATACCGAAACCGAAAACTACCATAACATTCAACAATTTAGATCCTAGTTTTTACTTTGCCATTAACAAAAAACTCTAATTATAGTTTAGAATTTCTTGTTGTTGCTGCGGAAATTTAATTGCCATCATCATGAAATTAGTTTTGCTAAAAACACAAAAATGAACTTTTGTTAACTTTTAAGAATAACAAAAATGTAACACGCTTTTCGGAATAGTTTTTAGATGTCATGTTTTTTTAGACGTCTCAACGTCACATACATATTGATGCAAAACTCAAATTGCAATCAATTGGGAGGTTTCATAGAAACGAAAAACAATTGGACAAGTTTTATCGCTTATCGTTTGGGACAAAAATGTGCAAAGAGAAATAATTTTGATTTAATCACAAAACTAATTGTTCCAATCACAAAAATTACAACAGCGTTTACAGAATTAATTAGACAAACAACATTAAATGATTTCTTCACCAAATTCAATTAACTTTTCATTGATTCAATTAAAAGTTTTTATAGACTCAATAATTATACCCTAAAGCACATAGTGGTCAGTGATCTGCCAAAATATTGATTTTAAACCCCATAAGATATATACCAATCGACTCAGAATCACCTACTGAGTCGATATAGCGCTTGGTGTCCGTCTGTACGTCTGTACGTCCGTCCGTCAGTCCATGTATTTGTTGTTCGCAGGATTCCGGTCGCAATTATTAACCGATTTCGATGAAATGTCTGTTCCGATTGTGATAAAACTCCCATAACCATGTACCCCTTAATGTTCTTAAATATGGAAATGCGGTTTTTCCCCAAACTTATACCATTGATACCCCACAAACAATGTTTACTAATTAAGTAGGTGGTTTAGGGTATGATATAGTCGGCCCCGCCCGACTTTCTACTTTACTTTTACCATAGGATGGGGGGTATATTAACTTTGTCATTCCGTTTGTAACACATCGAAATATTGCTCTAAGACCCCATAAAGTATATATTGTGGGTCGTGGTGAAATTCTGTGTCGATCTGATCATGTCCGTCCGTCCGTCCGTCTGTTGAAATCACGCTAACTTCCGAACGAAACAAGCTATCGACTTGAAACTTGGCACAAGTAGTTGTTATCGATGTAGGTCAGATGGTATTGCAAATGGGCCATATCGGTCCACTTTTACGTATAGCCCCCATATAAACGGACCCCCAAATTTGGCTTGCAGACCCTCTAAGAGAAGGAAATTTCTTCGGATCCGGCTGAAATTTGGTCCATGGTGTTAGTATATGGTCTGTAACAACCATGCAAAAATTGGTCCACATCAGTCCATAATTATATATAGCCCCCATATAAACCGATCCCCCGATTTGGATTTCGGAGCCTCTAAGTGAAGCAAATTTTATCCGATCCGGCTGAAATTTGGTACATTGTGTTAGTATATGGTCTCTAACAACTATGCAAAAATTTATCTACAGCGGTCAATAATTATATATAGCCCCCACATAAACCGATCTGGCTTGCGGAGCCTCTAAGAGAAGCAAATTTCATCCGATCCGGCTGAAATTTGGTACATGGTGTTAGTATATGGCCTCTAACAACCATGCAAAAATTGGTCCATATCGGTCCATAATTATATATAGCCCCCTTATAAACCGATCCCCCGATTTGGCTTTCGGAGCCTCTAAGAGAAGCATATTTCATCCGATCCGGCTGAAATTTGAAACATTGTGTAAGTATATGGTCTTTAACAACCATGCAAAAATTGGTCCATATCGGTCCATAATTATATATAGGCCCCATATAAACCGATCCCCAGATTTGGCTTGCGGAGCCTCTAAGAGAAGCAAATTTCATCCTATCCGGCTGAAATTTGGTACATGGTGTTAGTATATGGTCTCTAACGACCATGCAAAAATTGGTCCACATCGGTGCATAATTATATATAGCTCCATATAAACTGATCGCCAGATTTGACCTCCGGAGCCTCTTGGAAGACCAAAATTCATCTGATTCAGTTGATATCACTAGCCAACAGTCGTTTTGTGATTTGTTTCTAGCATATTTTTTCTTATTGATTTTGACCTACGAAACACGAAAATGAGTTTTAAAAAATTTTCTGTCGATTGGTTTTAGAGATACAATTTTTTTAATTTTGTTTTTTAAATTTTATATATATTAACACCACGTACCAAATATATTTGGTACGTGGTGTTAATATATGGCCTCAAACACCCATGCAAAAATTGGTCGAAATCGGTCCATAATTATATATAGCCCCATATAAACCGATCCCGAGATTTGGTTTTGGAGCCTCTTGAAGGAATAAATTTTCTCCGAGTCAGTTGAAATTTGGTACATTGTGCTAGTATATGGCCGTTAACAACCATACCTAACTTGGTCCATATCGGTCTATAGTTATATATAGCCCTCAGATAAATCGATCCCCAATCACACAAAAATTCCATATCAAGTTCATAATTGTATATAACCCCCATATAAGCGACCCCCTTATTTCAATTCTGGCTCCCTACGTACCGTACAAAAGTCCATATCGATTCGTAATTATTTGTAGACTTACATACCTTTTTGTCTAATATATACCACGTGTGGACTAACTAACAATTTAGAAAACGATTTAAGATACCACAACCCAAGTAATTCGATTGTGTATAACAATCTTTCGTAGAAGTTTCTACGCAATCCATGGTGGAGGGTACATAAGATTCGGCCTGGCCGAACTTATGGCCGTTTATACTTGCTTTTTTTATCAGAGGTAATCAATTATCGAAAAAGAAGAAACTAATTTTGAGTTTCCTTTCAGATAATTTTTTATTGAGATTTCTTCAACAACGGAATGACTCAATTTTGTGTCGATCTAGCGTTGTCCGTCCGTCTGTTGAAACCACGCTAAATTGTTAACGAAACAAGATATCGACTTCAAACCTGGCACAAATAGCTTTTATTGATGTATGTCGTATGGCATTGCAAATGGGACGTATCGGAGCATGTTTTGGTATAACCCCCATAGTATATGATGGCAAATGTTCGATGGGAGAATTGCAAGGGCTGTAACGACACCAAGGAAATATGGCCCCATTTAAACATAAACCGCACACTAGATATGTTAGTGTTCTCGAGACGTCAGATATCACTCCTGATATCTGCTATAACGGGTCGCTGCCTGATAGGCGATTTTGCAAAAACTATAGGCGCGAAGTATAATGACTATTGTATGAGCTGTCATGAAGCGGATGAAAAGGAATCAATTAAACACCTCTTGTGTGAGTGTCCTGCATTTTGTGTAAAGCGCAAGCAACTTTTAGGAGCATATAGCTTCAGATTACTGGAGGATCTGGAAAACGTTAACTTAAGCAGTCTGCTAATGTTTTTGGAACAATCTGGTTGGTTCAACAAAGAAAAATAATCAAGAAGGTTCAGCGGCTAAAACTAGAAGTGCCCATATGTAATAGGTACTTTTAGTTAATGTGGTATCACAATGGACTGAATAGTCTAAGTGAGCCTGGTGCAATGGTTAGCATGCCCGCCTTGCAGACACAAGGTCGTGGGTTCGATTCCTGCTACGACCGAAAACCAAAAAGTTTTTCAGCGGCTAATTATCCCACCTCAGTAATGCTGGTGACATTTCTGAGGGTTTCAAAGCTTCTCTAAGTGGTTTCACTAGAATGTGGAACGCCGTTCGGACTCGGCTATAAAAAAGTAGGTCCCTTGTCATTGAGCTTAACATGGAATCGGGCAGCACTCAGTGATAAGAGAGAAGTTCACCACTGTGGTATCACAATGGACTGAATAGTCTAAGTGAGCCTGATACATCGGGCTGACACATAACCTAACCTAACCTAAGTGAGCCTGAATCTTAATCGGGCTGCCACTTTAACCTAACCTAACCTAACCCCCATATAAACTTTGAAAAGCAAATTTCATCCAATCTGCTTGAAATTTGGTACGTGATGTTGATATATGTCCTCTAATAAGCATACAAAAATTAGATTAGCCATCTGCAGATGTTATTTTTTGAGTCTCATGGGAACAAATTTCCGCTGATCTAGTTGAAATGTGGTCCTCTCATTACCATGCGTTTCGTTAGTTCATATCGGTTCAGTATAATTTAAAGACTCCTCTACATAAACTAATCAAAAAGTAAATTGGCTTATATACACTGAAAAAATACTGACCTAATAACAAAAAGATTAATTTTAGGATACGCAATATTAAGGACAAATTAGACAATATTAAGAACAAAATTCTTTAATAAAAGAAATTTTAATTAAAAGAAAGTTCATAAACTTTCCTTTAAGAATTGTTTTATTTACATTTAAGACAATAATCTATGAGTTTGAGTCCCACCGTTAAAGCCGTATGCTTTTGGGGTTTATTTTTTTATATAAAGAAATAATCTTTTTATTAACGGGGGTATTGCATTCTTGGAATAAAGATAAAACAAAATCTTTAAAAATAGGCTAATAATTATTTTGACGATTTCTCTTCTTCGGTTTAAAGTTCCTTTGACATCTGTTCAATCAAAATCAGAAATCTGTCATTAGTCAGCCATTGGACAAAATTTTAAGAAATTACTCTGAATTTTATGAAATTTTATAGTTCAGTTACTTTAAAGATTTTAATGTTCCATCGAAATGCTTAAAACTCTATATTCGGTTGCACTGCACTATAAAATAAGACAGAACAAAATGTGAATCACAACAAAAGCAATTCGCCCAATGTTTCAGTAGCAATATTGCAATGAACTCCATGCATCGCATAATAAGTGGCCAATGTCCTTGCTAACGGTTTGGCGCTAACATGACCACATCATACGCCATAAAAACAGTGCGAAAAAACGAAGGAAATATCAAAGCAAAAACAAGCAGCTCTTCTAGAAACAACATCTCCGGTTTTACGAGATTGTAAAATTCCGTGCACATACGTTGCGGTTCCTTTTGATGGCCAGACGGACAGATGGACGGACGTAAGGACTGATAGTACATGCAGACCAAAGGACCATAAAAATCCTATGAAAAATGAAATGCGTAACAAAAAAACCGTGTGGAAAATAAAACCAATTGAAAAACATAGTAAAGCAAAAACTCTTAAAACCTCAGAGGTTAAAGCCAACGACAGGAGCAGATTTGCTTTTGCCTAAGGAATAAACAAGAGCGCTGTAGTATCATAATTTTTGTTTTTCATTAGCAAACAACGATTATCCTGGAGTTATATTTAAAGAGTTTTCCTTTAATCTTAAATTTGTCAGTTGATGGCAAATTTAAATCGTTTTCAATTTAATTTTCATTTTAGAAAAATGTTCATCCCATTTCAGATACGGTGCATCGTATGATTTGGCAGCTCGTCGCAAAAATGCTACCCGTGAATCTACAGCAACACTTAAAGCATGGCTTAATGAACATAAAAAGAATCCATATCCTACGAAGGGAGAGAAAATCATGTTAGCTATTATCACCAAGATGACATTGACCCAGGTCTCTACATGGTTTGCTAATGCCCGCCGTCGTCTAAAAAAAGAAAATAAAATGACTTGGGAACCAAAAAATCGAACGGATGATGATGACGATGGTATCAATTCGGATGATGACAAAGATGACAAGGATTTGGAAGATTCCAAAACGAATTCACAGACAGCAGGAAGAAAAGGTAAGTTACTTGACAGGGAAGGGAGCCACCGTGCAGCTTACACGCAGAGAAGGAATATGATCACCTCAAACATGTTTCAATAGCAAAATGTTATTTTTGTATGGTGACCATGTAACATGTTTGTCACTAAAATGTTATTTTCTCGTCAAATATAACCTGCTTGCCGAAATCAGATACATGATTTCCGAGAAAATAACATGGTTGCGAAAACCATGTTACATGGTCACCACCCAAAAATAAAATTTTGCTCTTAAAACATGGTTGAGGTGATCATATTCCTGTTCTGGGTGTATTTCTATAGGATTATTTATTTTACTAGCCGTCCCTCGTCCGTTTCGCTGCACCTTCCCGTTTTTTTTTTAACTGAGAGACTATTTTTTAAAAAATATCGGATTTTTAAGAAAAATTTTGGATTTACTAAATCAACCCTATCTTTTATATATTGTGTATTTAAAATTTTCCGACCTATATTCGATAAAAATTTTTATAAAATGTGAATTTGGACATTAGAAGTAATATTGTTCCTATCGCTCGGTCACCTTCAATTAAAATTTCGAATTTCTTGACAATAAAATGTATAGATTAATTAACATGGTACGTTTGTGAAGTTATGAAACCAAACAAGTATATACGGCTGTAAGTTCGACCAGGCCGAATCTTATGTACCCTCCACCATGGATTGCATAGAAACTTGTACTAAAGACTGTCATCCACAATAGAATTACTTGGGTTGCGGTAACACTTGCCGATTGCAAGGTATCTTAAAACTTCTTAACACCGCGTTCTCAATTGTAAGTTAGTCCATACGGGGAATATATTAAACAAGAAAGGCCGATTAAATACGTAAATAATTCAGTCAAAATTTTCTATAGAAATAAAATTTTGACAACATTTTCTATAGCAATAAAATTTAACAAAATTTTCTATAGAAATAAAATTTTGACAAAATTTTCTATAGAAATAAAATTTTGACAAAATTTTCTATAGTAATAAAATTTTGACAAAATTTTCTATAGTAATAAAATTTTAACAAAAATAGAAATAAAATTTTGACAAAATTTTCTATAGTAATAAAATTTTAACAAAAATAGAAATAAAATTTTGACAAAATTTTCTATAGTAATAAAATTTTAACAAAATTTTCTATTGTAATAAAATTTTGACAAAATTTTCTATAGTAATAAAATTTTGACAAAATTTTCTATAGTGATAAAATTTTGGTAGATTATTTTTGGGCATCGGCATGGTTGTTAGCGGCCATATACTAGCACAATGTATCAAATTTCAACTGACTCGGATGAAATTTGCTTCTCCAAGAGGCTCCAAAACCAAATCTAGGGATCGGCATATGGGGGCTATATATGATTATGGTCTGATATGGACCACGTTTGGTGTGGTTTTTAAATATTCACCAAGTACCAAATTTCAGCCAGATCGGATGAATTTTGTTCCTCCAATAGCTCCGGAGGTCAAATCTGGGGATCGGTTTAAATGGGGGTTATATATAATTAAGACCTGTATGGACAAATTTTTGCATGGTTGTTAGGGACCATATACTAACACCACGTACCAAATTTCAACAGGATCGGATGAATTTTGCTCTTCCAAGGGGTTCCGGAAGTCAAATCCTGGGGATCGGTTTATGTGGGGGCGACATATAATTATGGACCGATATGGACCAATTCCTGCATGGTTGTCAGAGACCATATACTTATACCACGTACCAAATTTCAACCGAATCGGATGAAATTTGCTTCTCCAAAAGGCTCCGGAGGTCAAATCTGGGGATCGGTTTATATGGGGGCTACATTTAGTTATGGACCGATGTGGACCAATTTTTGTATGGTTGTTAGAGACCATATACTAACACCATGTACCAACTTTCAGCCGGATCGGATGAAATTTGCTTCTCTTAGAGGCTCCGCAAGCCAAATCGGGGGATCGGTTTATATGGGGGCTATATATAATTATGGACCGATGTGGACCAATTTTTGTACGTTTGTTACAGATCATATACTAACACCATGTACCAAATTTCAGCCGAATCGGATGAAAGTTGCTTCTCTTAGAGGCTCCGCAAGCCAAATCGGGGGATCGGTTTATATGGGGGCTATACGTAAAAGTGGTCCGATATGGCCCATTTGCAATACCATTCGACCTACTGCAATAACAACTACTTGTGATAAGTTTCAAGTCAATTGCTTGTTTCGTTCGGAAGTTAGCGTGATTTCAACAGACAGACGGACGGATATGCTTAGATCGACTCAGAATTTCACCACGACCCAGAATATATATACTTTGTGGGGTCTTAGAGCAATATTTCGATGTGTTACAAACGGAATGACAAAGTCAATATATACCCCCCATCCTATGGTGGAGGGTATAAACATAAACTAGAGAACCCTTTAAAGTATAGGGCCTGGGGAAGCCCACTGACACAAAAAAACAATGAAGTGCCCACTTTTCTTCCTCCTGTGTGAAATCCATGTGGAGTGTTCTATTTCAGCTTCATAAAGACCAGATAGTGAAGCCGCCGAGTCGCGCTGCCGATTTTAGCCGCTGCCGACCAGATTTTGCAGGCGAATCCGCCGCTGAATATGTAGACTCGTCTCGACTCAAAATTAGCCGCCAATTAATCAAAAATATTGATTTAAATCAGAAAAAGTTTTAATAATTGTTGTATTTTTTGTTTTTCAAAATGTTTAACTTTCCACCCAAAATCCGTCAGTATCATGTTTCTGTAATAATTTTGCAAAACTTCAGCTCAGTAAAATTTGAGTGAAATGTAAATGTGATTGTACGATTAATTGTACAACTAATCTCATTACCATTCGGATAACTTCAAATTGATTTTATAGTGCATAATTATCCGCCGCCGAATGGACAAATTTATATCGGCTTAGCCGTCGAGTCGCCGCTGCCGGAGGCAAAAAATTAGTGCCAGCCGCCACCGACAAAAATGGCTTGGCTTCATTCTCTGATAAAGACATTATGTTTCCTGTCAAAAAAGTGAGAAAAAACATATATTTAAAGTTCTTAAAAAGTTGATATACAACATTTTTTAAAATGTTGGACATTCTCCCAAAAATGAAGCACTTTCTATGTTGTCTGCCACTAAACGAAAATGTAAGTTTTTTACTTAAAAAGATGTGGCAAGAAGAAGTTTCCCCTCCTGTGCAAATATCAATAAACTATTAAACTATGTACTTACGAGGGCGGTTCGGAAACTTCTCATGCTAACCATTACACCACGGTGGCTCCCTTGATTAATATAGTTTTCCTCAAGGTCTTCAAAATAGTGGGTTACAACTGTAATTGCATCTTCATTTGAGGTAAAACACTTGCCAGCAGGAATTTTTTTTAGATTTGGGAACAAGTAAAAAAACTTGGGTTTTTTCTCCAGAGACAAGCCTAAACTTCTCGGACTTCAAGAAAATCGGGAAACTTTGTGTAAGTTCCAAATTGTTTGGAAAAGGGAGGCCCGCCTCCCCCACCAAATATCGAAATATAATGTAGCGCTTTAAATGCCACCCCCTACCTGCTCTGAAAATTTTTAACCAATCGCAGAATTTTTGGTCAAATTTTCCAAAAGGCGGTCAAAGGGATGTCCTCCTCCCCGTCCAAATAGTAAAAATTCAGATATTCCATATTAACTTCATAACCGCCCTTTACGCCCTCTGTAATTTTCAAGTAAATCGAAGAAGTTTAGTTTTTCACTGCACTTGAAAAAAGTAGGACAAAGAGGAGACCCCCACTCCGTACAATTAATAAAAAAATAGGTACCCCATATTATATCCCCCCATGTAAAGTGTAGTTTTTCATTGAACTTAAAAAATAATCTGACTAAAGGGAGGTTTTCACTACCGACCAAATAAAGTAGCGGATCTTTGTCTTGATGCTATCTTCAACCTTCTATGAAGAGGTCCCCATCGCCGCCCTAATATTAAAACCAGATAGGCCATATTAACTTTATAACCTCCCCCCATGTTCTCTGTAAATTTCAAATAAATCGGAAAAGTTAGGTTTTTTTCGCTGTAATAAAAGAAAGTCGGGAAAATCCAATTATTATTTATTTGTTACTTAATTTGTTATAATTACAAATAATAATATCCCTTTTTATACGGGCACTAGAAACTAGAAGCTATCGACCTAAATATTAAAAAATTATAAAGACCACACTAAAAAAATTATTTACGTGATATTAAAAACTACGCAACCTAAATTTTTGGATGCCAAATTTATAAAATATTAAGGACAAATTTCTTTAAAATAATGAAATTGTAATCAATATTTTTTTTCATTAAACTTTCGATACAAATTGTGTAAATTTTCGTCCCTCCATTAAAGTCGCATGTCTTTGAAATAAGGCCAATTTTCCTTAAAGTAAAGAAACACATTTTTGATTTAATGAAGTTGTCCTTAAATTAACTGAAATATTGAAACTTCAGATTAAAAATAAAAACGCTTCAATATAGGCTAAGACTTATTTTGAGGATTTAGTGCCTTTGTTTTAAAGATTTTTTTTTTTGAAATTAAGAAAACATTTTGTACTTTGAAGTATACGTTATAACTTGGATTTTTAAACTGGCATTTGTTTGTACGTGAGTACCTTTATTACTAAACCGCGAAAAGAGAATGAAAATTTGATGAATGAGATCTGAATGCTAATTTTAATTTTACTGGTCCTAGATTTAAAGCCAGTTAGGTCGCTAAAAAATTTCTTTATTTTAAAGAAGCCGCATCTTTGGCTCGGAATCAATACCAAAATCCTTAAGGGAAGTTCAAAATCTTTGGATCCAAGTAAACTATTTTTTGAGTGCATATTAACTTCATAACGTCCCCCATGTTAACTTTAGATTTTTCTCTGTACTTAAAAAAATGGGCAAAATCGAAAAATAAAGTAGCGGAACTTTTCAAGTAAATAGGAAAAATGTGGTCCAATTTCAAGGGGAGGTCCTCCTCTCCGGTCAGATATCTCAAAACTGAGGTACCCTATTTTCACCTTATGATCACCCTCTATGTTCTCGGAAAATTTCTAGTCAATCGATTTCGAACTTATTAGAGGACTTCTAAGCTAGCTAATTCAGTCTAGTCCATTGATGCATGATTAGCTGTGTTCCGTATGTACTTAATTTTGTTCCTGTTTTACAGATTTAGAAAAACACGAAATGGCCGATGAGGAGGGCCATCAAATGAAATCCCTTAATCAACCTGGAGATTTACGAGTAGGCCTAAATTTTCCTGGTACAGGATATCCTACTTCAACAAGTCATCCCCATAGTTACCATCCTTATCACCAACATCCAGCGTATTATCAACATCAACAACAATCCATGTTCTCCTCAAGCTATCCTCATGCATCGAGTGAGAGTTTAATTACCGGTGGGGCCAAACACGATGTCAATGATCCAAAAAACCCCATGGGCCGGGACTGTGGCGTACCAATTCCAGCCAGCAAGCCGAAAATCTGGAGTTTAGCCGACACAGTCGCCAGCAAAACACCACCTCTACATTCGGCAGCTTACATGGTCCACCAACAGCAGCAGCAACAGAGGCTTCAGCAGCAGCAGCAACAACATCCAATGCAGCAGTTGCAACAAATGAGCAGTTTAATACCGGCAGCATCGGCATCGCCTCTAAATACCAACAACAATCACAACACCAGCAACAACATCCCCAGTATGATGAGTGGAAGTTACAGCACAAATCCTTATACGCGGGCGCCCTCTACAGCCTACGAGAATTTTCTAGGAGCTATGGCTACCAACAATATGCCTCCTTACAACAACAAGAACAACAGCACCAACACTACTCCCCACAACAATCATCATTTAGTCCACAACAACTCCAGCACACCGCCTATCCAAAATGTCCACCATACCCCGCATCATCAGCAGCCGGCCCATCAACAGCCGCGATCAACCTCCATGACCCAACACCAACGGGGGATGGGGTTTCCCGAAGCCCAACCCGATACTCCACCCCAAACTCCACCGAATATGAAAATGCCGAACGTCCAATTGGCCACGAATCTCTTGCTTACCGCTACTCAAGCCCATATGACCGCTACCTGCCACAGCATCAACAGTAGTCACCTACAACAGCAATCAATTGCGAATTCCTATGATTCAGCTGCTCCTCAATATTTGCGTTCATATGATGCCTATTCACCGCGAGATGAAAATTCCGTGGGCAGTTCGTGTAGTTCGGGCTCGGGTTCATTGCATGATCAAGACCCTCAATCTTACAAAATGATTTTTAAAAGGTAAGTATTTTTCTTTTGAAATTTCTGCAAACCCCTACCAAAAATCTACCAAATATAAAATTTTAGATCAAATTTTTGTGGTTGGTATGAAAAAATTTTTTTGGAAGTACAAATATCCTTTGAATTGTAAATGGGTCGAAGTTTACATGTTTTAAAAATTTTAGCATGTTTTAATCAACAAAGGAAACTTACTACTTTTGCAAAAGGGAAGAACTTACACATTTCTCTGGGAAATTTTGTCAAAATTTTATTTCTATAGAAAATTTCGTCAAAATTTTATTGCTATAAAAATTTTTGTCCAAATTTTATTTCTATAGAAAATTTTGTCAACATTTTATTTCTACAGAAGATTTTGTTAAAATTGTATTTCTATAGAAAATTTTGTCAAAATTTTATTTCTTTAGAAAATTTTGTCAAAATTTTATTTCTTTAGAAAATTTTGTCAACATTTTATTTCTATAGAAAATTTTGTATGAATTTTATTTCTTCAGAAAATTTTTTCAAAATTTTATTTCTATAGAACATTTTGTCAAAATTTTATTTCTATAGAAAATTTTGTTAAAATTGTATTTCTATAGAAAATGTTGTCAAAAATTTATTTTTTTTAGAAAATTTTGTCAACATTTTATTTTTATAGAAAATTTTGCCAACATTTTATTTCTATAGAAAATGTTGCTATAAATTTTGTCAAATTTTGTTACAATTTTATTTCTATAGAAAATGTTGTCAAAATTTTATTTCTATAAAAAAATTTGTCAACATTTTATTTCTATAGAAAATTTTGTCAAACTTCAATTTCTGTAGAAAATTTTATTTTTATAGAAAAGGTGGTCAGTAGTTGGAGAGGCACACTTTGTAGAATCTAAAGAAAACATCAAGAATTTTACCAATCTACCAAACAGTAAAAAATCTACCAATTTTGGTAGAATCATTAGCGTAGCTAAACAATTTTCCTAGGGGGGGCTATAGCCCCCTAGCTGAAAATTTATAGACTGAACTTATAGGTTCAATTAATGTTTTATTTCATAAAAATGAATAACAATATAGATATCAAAATAACTCGACAATTAATTTATAATAAAGCAACTAAAAGTAGTTCTACACTTTTCCCAGCAAAAAAATTGGGAGTTGTTCTAAAGGCACAACTTTAAAAGCACTTCCAAAAATGTTCTTACGAAGAAGTTAATTATTTTAACTACACAGGAAGTGTTTTTACTTCATTTTTTTCATATTTTAATGTGTAATTTTTTTGTTTTCTTTTAAACAAAAGCAAGAATAAATAAAATGGTACAAATTATTCAAATTTTGCCACAAAAATGCTAAATTCATTATAGAAATTTTTATAGAATTTTTGAAAATATTCGATGGAAAACGTTTCAAACAAGCGTTAGAATGCATTAAATATCATAAAAAATAAAAAAATTAATTATTTGTGAAAATATAACAAAATTTTTTAATTCACATTCAAAACACTGAGTTCGGATCACACCTTAAGAAGTGATGCAAATTCATTGCAACGGCTGTTGAAACGGTGGATATTCGTTCTATACAACAGTACAATTTCATATTACATTCATCGTTTCTCCGCCAATTTTGCACCACTTCCGGACCCAAAGAGAACATTTCCACTTCTTTTTTTGGCTACGCTTTTTTGCAGCATTATTAAGATATTAATTTATGAAATAGTATCAATTACTATTTTTTAAATTAAATTGACTAAACCAGACTAAACAAAATAATAAAGGAGCTTTAGTTATTCAACTAAATCAAAAGTTCAACCACATATTTATTTTATAAATACCAGATTTCAAACATTGCCATCGGCAACTGCTACCACAACCAAAGTAATTCGATTGTGCATGAAAAATGTAAAATCGTAAATAGGTTTTCAAATTTTGGGGTGGGGGGGTCTAAGCCCCCTCCCCAGAGGCCTTCCTACGCTTATGGGTAGAATTCTACCAACTGTGGCAACCGTGGTATATACTCCTAAGCAGTGAGAAGATTTAAGACTACATACAAAGAAACAAGTATATACAGCAGTAAGTTCGGCCGGGCCGAATCTTAAATACCCACCACCATGAACCAAATATTAGGATTTCCTTTGAAATTTCAGGAGGGCTTGAGGACTTGAGGACACTTCCCGATGATACATTTAAAGATTTCACCTATGAGGACTATATCGGATTCTGGATTTATAAGAACCATTTTTGTTTGAGTTTTAGAGGAATCATTAACATCTCTTGTAAGTGTGCAAGAAAATTATAAAATAACGTCTTGATTTGAAATTTTAAATCTGTAGATTTTCACCCGAAAAATAAAATCTGGAAATTTTACATTGAAGAAGTGAAATTGGATAAAAACTACGGTTTCTATAAGCCCAAGAAGTAAAATCGGGAGGTCGGTTTATATGGGGGCTATACCAAAACATGGACCGACACTCACCATTTTTGGCACACCTCTTCAAGGTCCCAAAATATCTCTAGATTTTCAATTTCGCGCAAATTGGATGAAAACTACGGTTTCTATAAGCGAAAGACCCCTAATCGGGAGGTCGGTTTATATGGGGGCTATACCAAAACATGGACCGACACACACCATTTTTGGCACACCTCTTCAAGGTCCCAAAATATCTCTCGATTTTCAATTTCGCGCAAATTGGATGAAAACTACGGTTTCTATAAGCGAAAGACCCCAAATCGGGAGGTCGGTTTATATGGGGGCTATACCAAAACATGGTCCGATATAGCCCATCTTCGAACTTGACCTGCGCGCAGACAAAAGACGATTCTGTGCCAAATTTCAGGACGATAGCTCCATTATTGAATGCTGTAGCGTGATTACAACAGACAGCCAGACAGACAGACAGACGGACAGACGGACATGCTTATATCGTCTTAGAATTTCTCCCTGATCAAGAATATATATACTTTATATAGTCGGAAATCGATATTTCGATGCGTTACAAACGGAATGACAAACTTATTATACCCCGTCACCATTCTATGGTGGTGGGTATAAAAATACATGCACCAGGAAGGTTGCTCCTTATTCAGTGATATTTTGCAGGTTTGGTTTATACCACAGAAGGTTTTCTTGTGCTCCATTTGGATAAGATCGATCACTAAATGAGGGTATTTTGGAAAAAAGTAAGGAAAGTCTAAAGTCGGGCGGGGCCGACTATATTATACCCTGCACCACTTTATAGATCTAAATTTTCGATACCATATCACATCCGTCAAATGTGTTGGGTGCTGAATATATAGAGGTTTGTCCCAAACACATACATTTGAATATCACTCGATCTGAACAGAATTTGATAGACTTCTACAAAATCTATAGACTCAAAATTTAAGTCGGCTAATGCACTAGGGTGGAACACA
This sequence comes from Haematobia irritans, assembly GCF_050003625.1. Classification (NCBI taxonomy): domain Eukaryota; kingdom Metazoa; phylum Arthropoda; class Insecta; order Diptera; family Muscidae; genus Haematobia; species Haematobia irritans. The sequence goes on from NC_134400.1 coordinate 170,308,827, forward strand.
ATGTTAGTAAAAAATATGGGAAACATTTAAATCTGAACCAACTTTAAGGAAACTTCGCAAAAGTATATTTATGATTTATCGCCCGATATATATGTATTAGAAGTTTAGGAAAATTAGAGCAATTTTTACAACTTTTCGACTAAGCAGTGGCGATTTTACAAGAAAAATGTTGGTATTTTGATCATTTTTGTCGAAATCAGAAAAACATATATATGGGAGCTATATCTAAATCTGAACCGATTTCAACCAAATTTGGCACGCGTAGCTACAATGCTAATTCTACTCCATGTGCAAAATTTCAACTAAATCGGAGCAAAAAATTGGCCTCTGTGGTCATATGAGTGTAAATCGGGCGAAAGCCATATATGGGAGCTATATGTAAATCTGAACCGATTTCAACCAAATTTGGCACGCATAGCTACAATGCTAATTCTACTCCCTGTGCAAAATTTCAATTAGATCGGAGTAAAAGATTGGGCACTGTGGTAATATGAGTGTAAATCGGGCGAATTATATATATGGGGGCTATATCTAAATCTGAACCGATTTCAATAAAATTTGCACACTTAACTATAGTACTAATTGTTCTTCTTGTGCAAATTTTGAAGCAACTTAGGGTAAAAGTCTGGCTTTTGGGGACACATAAGTATATATATATATATATATATATATATATATATATATATATATATATATATATATATATATATATATATATATATATATATATATATATATATATAATATATATATATATATATATAATATATATATATATATATATATATATATATATATATATATATATAAATAAATATATATATATATATATATATATATATATATATATATATAATATATATATATATATATATATATATATATATATATATATATATATATATATATATATATATATATATATATATATATATATATATATATATATATATATATATATATATATATATATATATATATATATATATATATATATATATATATATATATATATATATATATATATATATATATATATACATATATATATATATATATATATATATATATATATATATATATATATATATATATATATATATATATATATATATACATATATATATATATATATATATATATATATATATATATATATATATATATATATATATATATATATATATATATATATATATATATATATATATATATATATATATATATATATATATATATATATATATATATATATATATATATACCGAAAAGAAATATACTCGTAGTGTTTGAGTCGGTTAATAAATAATCGTATTATTGCCAAATTTGGGAATTCGGGCAATACATATAAATGGGAGCTTTATCTAAATTTGAAATTTCAAATTTAAATCAAATTAAATTTCAAATTTATCTAATTTGAAAAAAAAATTTACTTTGTTTCAAAGATGAACACGATCGTTTGATTAAAAAGCCCATTGTGACCTCATTTTTTGAAATTGAACGCACACTCACGACGGAAAAATTTTACTCTAGCACAAAGTCCTCATTATTAGCTTATATTTGAAGGTTTTGTTTTATCGTAAATCAAAATATTTTTCAGTGTCGACAATAATTCGTACTTATTTGTTTTTATAAATAGGTTACCATGTCTCATTTCATTTCATTGTTTTTTTTTTCTTTGCAGTGAACACTTAAATAGTTTTGCTCAACAAGTTTAAGATATTGCAGTACGATGAAATAATCGGTGACCCAAACATACAAAAAGGTTGGTATACAATCATACAAATTCTATTATAATGACTAACGCATACACATGTGGACAGAAAAATAGGTGTAAGAATTTTTGTTTTAAACAAGGCCATGGTTTTTCTTTTACGTTTTTTATTGAATATGTCGGAATTATTTATAAAGTAGACATATGTCGTGTATTTAAAAATTAGTTTAGAATTCATATAGGACTAAACAATACCCAGCAAAAAAAGCGTCGCCAAAAAAGTAATGAAAATGTTCTTTTTGGATCCGGAAGTGGTGCAAAATTGACGCAGAAGCGATGAATTTAACATGGGCTTGTCATAGGACGGAAGTCCTCCATTTCAACAGCCGTTTCACTGCTTTTGCATCACTTCTTTAGATGTGATCCGAATTCAATGTTTTGGATGTAAATTAAAAAAATTCTGTGATATTTTGTCAAATAAATAATTTTTATAATTTTTTATAATTTTTAATGGATTCTAATGCTTGTCGGAAACGTTTGACTTCAAATATTTTAAAAAATTCACAATGTTTTCAGATTGAATTTAGCATTTTTTTCGACAAAATTTAAATGTTTTTTACCATTTTATGAATTCTTACTCTGTTTTTAATTTATTTGAAACAAAAAAAGTTAAAATTATCCATTAAAAGTATGAAAAAAACAAGTAATAAAAAAATGAAATAAAAGAACTTCCTGGGTAATTAAAATAAAGAACATCATTGGGAGTGCATCTTCTGGAAGTGCTTTTAAAGTTGTGCCTTTGGAAGAACTAAAATAAATTAAATTCAAAAAAATCATCGAATTTTATGTGGACAGTAAAATAGGTGTATATGAAAAAACATGAAAATAATACAAGAATTTGTACATTAAAGTTAGTGTTTGCACTAAGCATCAAACTAGGTCGCTAATATTCTATATATTCACTGGGATTTTTAAGGACTACTTCAATTCTCTTAGACATGGATAAAATTAACTTATGACATATATCGACCTGTATATTATACCATACTTTCTGAATATCTTCCCACAATTGTTTTTTGTACCTGCAGGGAAGCTTGGAGAAATATCTCTTGAGTTCGCCCCAAAGGTTTTCAATGTGATTGAGGTCGGTGGACTGACTTGACAACTCAACAACGTTCGATTTATAACCCCGAAACCATTCACTCACCAGCTTTGATTAGTGTTTCGGGTCGTTATCTCCAAACAAGTGGCATATTTTCCTCAGCGTATGGTAGCATAACTGTCTCCAACATATTCTAGTACACAAAATAGAATAGTTCGGTAAGTTCCTTTGAACATTTTAGCAAACATAAAGAGGAGGTTGAGTTTTGCTTTGGTACATAAAACACGGTGGTGAAAAAACGAGAAAAAAGTGGTGAAAAATCATTTGGATCGACGAAACTAAAATCAATCTATTTGGTTATGATACAGAAAGGAATGTACGTGGTCCGAAATGAAAAGAATTGCATATTAGATTTACAAAAAAAAAAAAAACAAAAAACTGTTAAACATTGAGGAGGAAATGTCTTGGTATGGGGTGGTTTTTCTTGGGAAGGGAGTAGGTCCGATACATCTTATATAAATACAATTGATGGATTTTTGTACCAGAATATGTTGGAGATAGTTATGCTACCATACGTTGAGGAAAATTAATAAAATTCGATGATTTTTTGAATTTAATTTATTTTATGTTATTATTTAGTCCTATCTGAATTCTAAGCTAATTTTTAAATACACGACATATGTCTACTTTAACAGGTTGGGTGATAAGTCCCCGGTCTGACACATGGATGGCGTCGCTAGTATTAAATGCATATTATTTTTATACACTCCACCATAGGATGGGGGTATATTAACTTTGTCATTCCGTTTGTAACACATCGAAATATTGCTCTAAGACCCCATAAAGTATATATATTCTGGGTCGTGGTGAAATTCTGAGTCGATCTGAGCATGTCCGTCCGTCCGTCCGTCCGTTGAAATCACGCTAACTTCCGAACGAAACAAGCTATCGACTTGAAATTTGGCACAAGTAGTTGTTATTGATGTAGGTCGGATGGTATTGCAAATGGGCCGTATCGGTACCCTTTTACGTATAGCCCCCATATAAACGGATCCCCAAATTTGGGTTGCGATTGCTCTAAGAGAAGCAAATTTCATCCGATCCGGCTGAAATTTGGTAAATGGTGTTAGTATATGGTCTCTAACAACCATGCAAAAATTAGTCCATATCGGTGCACTTTTACGTATAGACCCCATATAAACGGACCCCCAAATTTGGATTGCGATCGCGCTAAGAGAAGCAAATTTCATCTGATCCGGCTGAAATTTGGTACATGGTACATGGTATTGGTATATGTTCTCTAATAACCATGCAAAAATTGGTCCACATCGGTCCATAATTATATATAGCCCCCATATAAACCGATCCCCCGATTTGGCTTCACCCGATCCGCCTGAAATTTGGTACATGGTGTGGTATATGGTCTCTGAAGACCATGCAAAAATTGGTCCATATCGGTCCATAATTATATATAACCCCCATATAAATCGATTCCCAGATTTGTCCTCCGGAGCCTCTTGGAGGAGCAAAATTCATCCGATCCGGTTGAAATTTTGAATATGGTGTTAGAATGTCGTCTCTAACAAACACGCAAGAATTGATCCATATCGGCCCATAATTATATATAGTCCCCATATAAACCGTTCCCCAGATTTGATCTCCGGAGCCTCTTGGAGGAGCAAAATTCATCCGATTCGGTTGAAATTTGCAACGTGGTATTAGTATAAGGCCGCTAATATCCATGCCAAAATTGGTCCATATCGGTCTATAGTTATATATAGCCGATCCCCAATCACACAAAAATTGGTCCATATCGTTTCATATTCATGGTTGCCACTCGAGCCAAAAATAATCTACCAAAATTTTATTTTTATGGAAAACATTGTCAAAATGTTATTTCTATAGAAAATTTTGTCAAAATTTTATTTCTATAAAAAATTTTGTAAAAATTTTATTTCTATAGAAAATTTTGTCAAAATTTTATTTCTATAGAAAATTTTGTCAAAATTTTATTTCTATAGAAATTTTTTCCAAATTTTATTTCTATAGAAATTTTTTTCCAAATTTTACTTCTATAGAAAATGTTGTCAAAATGTAGTTCTATAGAAACTTTAAACTTAATTATATACGTATTTAATCGGCCTTTTTTAGTTTAATACATACTACGTATAGACTACCTTGTAATTTAGAAGACGATGTTAGGAAGTTTTAAGATGCCTTGCCATCGACAAGTGTTACCGCAACCCAAGTAATTCGGTTGTGGATGACAGTCTTCATGGTGGAGGGTACATAAGCTTCGGCCTGGACGAACTTAAGGCCGTATATACTTGTTATATAGTAGCAACCTTCAAATGATTCGTGTCAAAATTTGACGTCTGTAAGTCAATTAGTTTGTGAGATAGAGCGTCTTTTGTGAAGCAACTTTTGTTATTGTGAAAAAAAATGGAAAAAAGGAATTTCGTGTTTTGATAAAATACTGTTTTCTGAATGGAAAAAATACGGTGGAAGCAAATACTTGGCTTGATAATGAGTTTCCGGACTCTGCCCTAGGGAAATCAACAATAATTGATTGGTATGCAAAATTCAAGCGTGGTGAAATGAGCACGGAGGACAGTAAACGCAGTGGACGCCCGAAAGAAGTTGTTACCGACGAAAACATCAAAAAAATCCACAAAATGATTTTGAATGACCGCAGAGGCCTTAAAGATATCAAAGGAACGTGTTGGTCATATCATTCATCAATATTTGGATATGCGGAAGCTCTGTGCAAAATGGGTGCCGCGCGAGCTCACATTTGACAAAAAAAAACAACGTGTTGATTCTGAGCGGGGTTTGCAGCTGTTAACTCGTAATACATCCGAGTTTTTCCGTCGATATGTGACAATGGACTAAATATGGCTCCATCACTACACTCCTGAGTCCAATTGACAGTCGGCTGAGTGGACAGCGACCGGTGAACGGTCTCCAAAAGTCCGCTGGCAAAGTAATGACCTCTGTTTTTTGGGATGCGCATGGAACAATTTTTATCGATTATCTTGAGAAGGGAAAAACCATCAACAGTGACTATTATATGGCGTTATTGGAGCGTTTGAAGGTCGAAATCGCGGCAAAACGGCCCCATATGAAGAAAAAAAGTGTTGTTCCACCAAGACAACGCACCGTGCCACAAGTCATTGAGAACGATGGCAAACATTCATGAATTGGGCTTCGAATTGCTTCCCCACCCACCGTATTCTCCAGATCTGGCCCCCACCGACCTTTTCTTGTTCTCAGACCTCAAAAGGATGCTCGCAGGGAAAAAAATTTGGCTGCAGTGAAGAGGTGATCGCCGAAACTGAGGCCTATTTTGAGGCAAAACCGAAGGAGTACTACCAAAATGGTATCAAAAAATTGGAAGGTCGTTATAATCGTTGTATCTTTCTTGAAGGGAACTATGTTGAGTAATAAAAACGAATTTTGACAAAAAAATGTGTTTTTCTTTGTTAGACCGGGGACTTATCAGCCAACCTAATATAAATAATTCCGAAATATTCAATAAAAAACATAAAATAGAAAAACCATGGCCTTGTTTAAAAAAAATCTTACACCTATTTTTCTGTCCACATGTGTATATATATATTAGTAAAAAAATTCAAATTATTACAGTCAGTTAGAAATATAATTCTGTGGGAATATTACGATTGTTCTACCTTCCACCAAACCCATATATTTTTTGGATGGTGGTGAATTTCTGAGTCGATCTAGCGTCCGTCTGTCAATTGAAATCACGTTTACTTCCGAAAGATCCTTGGTCACTATTCAAGCATCAAGTTTTTAAAATTTGTTCCTACGTTCTGTTAGAACCAGTAAAATGAGAGGAAAATTTTAAGTTTTCCACATTAGGTTGATTTCGGTAGTGAAAGGCTTAATTGTAATATACATATATGTATGTTCCTTACATTTTAATATCACCAAGTTTTAATAAATATTTCTATTTCTTCTTTTTTCATTTCAGCTAATTGAAAAACCTATTTTTTCGTCATCCTGTTGAGAAGAAGGGATTAAGTGCAAATATAAAATTCATTGACTACAATACATATACTATAAATATAAATAGAAGATACTAGTATTTTAATATTGTTTTTTTCTCTCTCTCTCTTTTTTTTAATGTATGAATGTCCTATTACTTTAGTCTCTCAGATACGCGTAAATTAAATTGCAAAAACATGAAATGTTGCCTATCTCTTATATTCACACTACATTTTTATATATAATTGCAATATGGCGAAGGAATAAGAGAAAAAAAAAACAAAATATTTTGGAACAATTAACAGAGTTTATAAATCTTTTATGAGAGTAATTAGCATTAAGTCAGTTTATTACTGTGATAAATTCTTTATTTTTATGTTTCACTGTAGTTAATATCAAGAGTCTACGCTTCGCCAATATTTCTGTTTCCTGTGCAATAATTGAATCCCATTTAGTTTTGTCCGTCTGTCTGTGTAGCCATCAGTTGGTTAGTAAACTGCCAAGTAATCATTCAGTTTCGAATCTTATCTATTTCGATTGTTTTCTCCGTCGGTCTGTTTGTCTGTCTACATGTAGTTAATAAGATTTATTACCGTAATGTTATATCGCTTTAATGTCGTATAAAAAATTACATCAAGACAAAAGTATGTGCAAAAAAAAGAAAAAAAAACAACAAAAAAAACATGCTAAGAGTACAGTATTGCTTAATTATTACACACACACACATTTTTACATTCTAACATATGTATATGCAATAAAAAAACCAACATTATAATTAATTTGTTTTAAAGTAAAGGCATTCGTAAACGCGTAAAAATCTAATAATAACAACTTAATGGACATCTTAATTATTATTGGAATTTAATTTATGTATTTAGAAATAATGTAATAAACATAAATTGAAAAAAAAAAAAATAAAGTGAAAATCCCCTATTACAAAAATGTTTAATTAATTAATTGACTTGTAATTATATCAATTGTGGTTAGTGGAATTACTCACACATTCCAGCTGTTGGCAAGGGGTAACTATGGTAACGTAAGCATCCAACAACAACAAATTGAAGTAATTCCATAAAGATTTCTTTTAAAACGCATCTAGGAATCAACTATTCATTGTTTTTCCACTTTCGATGAATTTCTTTTGGAAAATCCTTAGACAGAGCATTTTTTGTTCATTTAATGTAAGAAATATAATATAAACTAAAACAAGTATATACGAGGGTGGTTCGGAAACTTCTTAACCTATCAATGAAAGAGAATATTTAGTTTTTCAAAAATATTTTTATTTTTCAATATAATCTCCTGAAACTTCAATACACTTAGTCAAATGCTTTTCTAGCAATTCTATCCCTTGATTAAAATAGTTTTCCTCAAGGTCTTCAAAATAGTTTACAACTGTAATTGCATCTAGTTTAAAATAGTAATTGCATCTTCATTTGAGGTAAAACGTTTTCCAGCAAGGAATTTTTTTAGATTTGGGAACAAGTAAAAGGTGGTCAAGCAACTCGAACTTTAATTCGTTGATTTTAGCCATTGTTAAAACACTCTTGTGCGCTGGTGCTTTGTCTTGATGAAAAAATATTTTTTTTGTGTTTTGTAAGCCAGCACGTTTTTCTCGAATTTGTATATTTAATTGATCCAAAAGGTTGCAATAGTACTCTGAATTTATTGTTTTACCCTTTTGCAGATAGTCAATCAATAAAATAACGTTGAAGCCCCAAAACCCGTTGCCATGACCTTACCAGCCGATTGAATTGTTTTTGCCTTCTTTGCGGCACTTTCTGCAGCTTCAGTCCATTATTTGGATTGTTCTTTTGTCTCTGGAGTATAGTGGTGGATCCATATCTCATCAACAGTTATGAAACGACGCATAAAATCCATTTTATTTTGCTTAAAACGATCCAAACAAGCTTGAGAAATGTTCATTCTTATGCGTTTTTGATCGACTGTTAACAAATGCGGCACCCATCTTGCAGAAAGCTTTTTCATCTGTAATTCTTCATGCAAAATTAAATGGACTCGATCATTTGAGATGCCCCTGATATTAGCAATTTCACGCACTTTCATTCGTCGATCATTTAATACCATATCATGCACTTTGGCTATAATTTCTGTTGTTGTTGCTGTTTTTGGACGTCCACTACGTGGTTCATCTTCAATACTTGTACGACCACGTTTAAATTCAGCAGCCCAATTTTTTACTGTTGCATATGAAGGAGCACTTTCATCTAACACATTCACCATATCATTATGATTTTCTTGTCCCGATAAACCTTTTTTATGTAAATATTTAATGACAGCACGCATTTCTAATTTTTCCATTGTAAAGAAATTGCGGATGCGTCTTTTTTGAACACCTATATGAAGGAGTTGCCAGATCGAAACAAAATTTAACATGTGTTCATAACAGAGATGGAAGTTTCCAAAACACGTAACTTTTTTCTGTTTATACCGCGCTTTTTGTGCTAAGCTAAGAAGTTTCCGAACTGCCCTCGTACATCAGTAAGTTCGGCCGGGCCGAATCTTAACCCTTTCGATCCCGAAGTTTTATAGTTATCGCTAAATTTTGTTTTACTTTTAATCATGTTGAAGTCATTTAAGAAGCGTCTAGCCGATATTTCGGGTCGCCTCGCCCATTCGTTTAGGCGGTAGAGAGTGTTGCCTGTGGGCAACTTTGGGCAATTGTGACTACAAAATTTCTTTTAAAGTTTTTTGTTATTTTACAGTAAATATATACTTAGATGCGCGCATGAGTGGAATTTCACTCACGCTCAAACACAATCACGAAGAAATGTTTGTACTCACGCACGCCAATTCACGAAATGAAAAGTCATACTCGCGCACGATCACACATGAACAACGTTTATGCCTCACGCTTTCGCACGATTTACGACAATTTTCGTAATTCACCCTGATATTAGCAATTTCACGCACTTTCATTCGTCGATCATTTAATACCATATCATGCACTTTGGCTATAATTTCTGTTGTTGTTGCTGTTTTTGGACGTCCACTACGTGGTTCATCTTCAATACTTGTACGACCACGTTTAAATTCAGCAGCCCAATTTTTTACTGTTGCATATGAAGGAGCACTTTCATCTAACACATTCACCATATCATTATGATTTTCTTGTCCCGATAAACCTTTTTTATGTAAATATTTAATGACAGCACGCATTTCTAATTTTTCCATTGTAAAGAAATTGCGGATGCGTCTTTTTTGAACACCTATATGAAGGAGTTGCCAGATCGAAACAAAATTTAACATGTGTTCATAACAGAGATGGAAGTTTCCAAAACACGTAACTTTTTTCTGTTTATACCGCGCTTTTTGTGCTAAGCTAAGAAGTTTCCGAACTGCCCTCGTACATCAGTAAGTTCGGCCGGGCCGAATCTTAACCCTTTCGATCCCGAAGTTTTATAGTTATCGCTAAATTTTGTTTTACTTTTAATCATGTTGAAGTCATTTAAGAAGCGTCTAGCCGATATTTCGGGTCGCCTCGCCCATTCGTTTAGGCGGTAGAGAGTGTTGCCTGTGGGCAACTTTGGGCAATTGTGACTACAAAATTTCTTTTAAAGTTTTTTGTTATTTTACAGTAAATATATACTTAGATGCGCGCATGAGTGGAATTTCACTCACGCTCAAACACAATCACGAAGAAATGTTTGTACTCACGCACGCCAATTCACGAAATGAAAAGTCATACTCGCGCACGATCACACATGAACAACGTTTATGCCTCACGCTTTCGCACGATTTACGACAATTTTCGTAATTCACGACTAATCTCGTGATTCATTATCGGAACACGAAAATTTTCGTGGCTGAATAAAATTCTCGTAATTCACGAAATTTCTCGTGGCTCACGCTATTGAAATCTTAAGCGTGATTAAATAAGTAAAGGTGATTAGGTTAGGTTAGGTTAGGTTATGTGGCAGCCCGATGTATCAGGCTCACTTAGACTATTCAGTCCATTGTGATACCACAGTGGTGAACTTCTCTCTTATCACTGAGTGCTGCCCGATTCCATGTTAAGCTCAATGACAAGGGACCTCCTTTTTATAGCCGAGTCCGAACGGCGTTCCACATTCCAGTGAAACCAATTAGAGAAGCTTTGAAACCCTCAGAAATGTCACCAGCATTACTGAGGTGGGATAATCCACCGCTGAAAAACTTTTTGGTGTTCGGTCGTAGCAGGAATCGAACCCACGACCTTGTGTATGCAAGGCGGGCATGCTAACCATTGCACCACGGTGGCTCCCAAAGGTGATTAAAATCGGTGAGATTAAATTTAATCGTGAACGTCAATTTGTTCGTGATATTGACTTTTTGTGTCTCTGTTTTACCGTGAGTGTGAAATTTATCGTGAACATGAATCTGATATCTCCTTTTTATACCCTGCTCCACACTGTGGAACAGGGTATTATAAGTTAGTGTATATGTTTGCAACACCCAGAAGGAGACGAGATAGACACATGGTGTCTTTGTCAAATATGCTCAGGGTGAAATAGAAATACAATTTTGACAAAATTGTCTATAGAAATAACATTTGAACCGGATCGGATGAATTTTGCTTCTCTAAGAGGCTCCGGAGGTCAAATCTGGAGAACGGTTTAAATGGGGGCTATATATAATTACGGACCGATATGGACCAATTCTGGCACGGTTGTTAGATACCATATACAACACCATGTTCCAAATTTCAACCGGATCGGATGAAATTTGATTCTCTTAGTGGCTCCGCAAGCCAAATCTGGGGATCGGTTTATATGGGGGCTATATATAATTATGAACCCATGTGGACCAATTTTTGCATGGATGTTAGAGACCATATACTAACACCACGTTCCACATTTGAACTGGATGGGATGAATTTTGCTCCTCCAAGAGGCTCCGGAGGTCAAATCTGGAGAACGCTTTATATGAGGGCTATATAATTATGGACCGATTTGGACCAATTCTGGCACGGTTGTTAGAGATCATATACTAACACCATGTTCCAAATTTAAACCGGATAGGATGAAATTTGCTTCTCTTTGAGGCTCCGCAAGCCAAATCTGGGGATCTGTTTATACGGGGGCTATATATAATTATGGGCCGATGTGGACCAATTTTTGCATGGTTGTTAGAGACCATATACCAAAACCATGTACCAAATTTCAGCCGGATCGGATGAAATTTGCTTCTCTTTGAGGCTCCGCAAGCCAAATCTGGGGATCGGTTTATATATGGGGCCTATATGTAATTATGAACCGATTTGGACCAATTTTTGCATGGTTGTTAGATACTATTTACCAACACCATGTACCAAATTTCAGCCATATACTAACACCGGATCGGATGAAATTTGCTTCTCTTTGAGGCTCCGCAAGCCAAATCTGAGGTTCCATTTATATGGGGGCTATACGTAACAGTGTACCGATATGGCCCATTTGCAATACCATCCGACCTACATCAATAACAACTACTTGTGCCAAGTTTCAAGTCGATAGCTTGTTTCGTTCGGAAGTTAGCGTGATTTCAACAGACAGACGGATGGACATGCTTAGATCGACTCAAAATTTCACCGCGACCCAGAATATATATAGTTTATGGGGTCTTAGCAATATTGCGATGTGTTACAAACGGAATGACAAAGTTAATATACCCCCATCCTATGGTGGAGGGTATACAAATTTTGCTAATTGAGAACCAAATTAGCTGGTTTTTCATTCAACTGCCGCTGAGTCTCAAAACACAAAAAGTTGCCCACAGGCAACTTTAGGGTCGACTGGGTTAATCTCCCAAGCAGAGCAGTTCAACCAGTACACTTCCCGAAGATAAATTTAAAGATTTTACCTATGAAGACTAGATCATATTCTGGATTTTGTTTGAGTTGTAGATGAATCATTAACACCTCTTGTACGTATGTGTGCAAGAAACTGATGCAATAACGCCTTGATTTGACATTTAAAATCTGTAAATATTCACCCCCATTATTTGAATGATTACGAGAAGTAAAAACTGGAAATTTTACATTCAGATTCAAACAATTCTCATGATCAGTGCGCCTTCTATGTCCTCAAGAAGTGAAATCGGTCTATATGGAAGCCTTACAAAATGGACCGCTAAAAACTAAATCCTATACACGTTTTTGTGAGTCTAAAATACCACTATATTTACAATTTTAGGCAAATCGGATAAAAACTACGGTTTCTAGGAGCCAAAGGAGTTAAAACGGGAGATCGGTCTTTTGGGGCTGTACCACACCATGGACCGATACTAACAGTTTTCGGCACACCCCTTTATGGTCCTACAATATTTCTAGATTTCAAATTTCAGGCACATTGGATAAAAACTATGGTTTCTAGAATCCAAAAAAATAAAATCATTTCTTGTACATCTTTCTATAGGTCCGTAAATAACTGTTATCCAGAAAATTTGAACTCAAAAACTCTTCATATTAGAGTCAACGGAGACCAATACTGTCATATACCAATAGATTCATCTCGAAAAGCTCTTTCAGAATCTATGGTGATTTTAAAAAAACGCTCCCAACTCCAAAGTTAACGGTTATTTTTCAACGTAAAAATAAAAGGTCATAAATAAAACTCTTTTTATGAGTTTTATTTTTTCCTTCAGAAAATGATAGTCTTTTTTGGAGTTTTATTTTTTTCTTCGGAGATTTTTTGAAAAAGGTACCTTGAGACAGTGTTATCAGACTCGCTTTCATCAATCATCCTCGTCGAATAATTTGACCATTTTAATCACATTCCGACCAGTATCCGTAGTAATGGTGTAAAATTGTTCCCTGTCATGTGCCTAAAATAATTTTTAATTTAACTTACTAAAGATGGGAATTATATGCATCTTGTATACAACAAAGATGCATATAAGTCTAATGCGCTTTACAGACTATCAGTTATTCCGGACGACAGTGCTCGTGTCGAACATATCCCATATATTGTGCTCATTATAAGTTAAGTCCGAAGGCATAATCGATACTGCTGCATGTTTATGGGATCGATAACACATTTACAGATTATTTAGTAATCGCTGACTATCAGTTATTCCGTCCGGAATAACTGATAGTCAGTAAAGCGCATAAGTCTCAAACGCGCTTTAATAAATCTTTACCAATTGTATCAAAGTAATCCTTTACAACCAGTTGCAGTGAATGAGCTGCACACTAGACTGTGTACTCAGAACACGGAGATTTTTTTTGGAAAAGGTCCCTTGAGACAGCTTTTATCATCCTCGTCGAATAAATTTGGCGAACATAGCACGGCCTTGGAAGTAGGCCGTCTTAAATAGAACAAGTATATACGGCCGTAAGTTCGGCCAGGCCGAAGCTTATGTACCCTCCATCATGGATTGCGTAGAAACTTCTTCTAAACACTGCCATCCACAATCGAATTACTGAAGTTGCGGTAACGCTTGCCAATGGCAAGGTAGTAGACATAAAAGTTTGACAAAATGTTCTACATAAATAAAATTTTAACAAAATTTTCTATAAAAATAAAATTTTCACAAAATTTTCTATAGAAATAAAAATGTTGACAAAATATTCTATAGAAAGAAAATTTTGACAAAAATTTCTACAGAAATAAAATTTAACAAAATTTTCTATAGAAATAAAATCTTGGTAGATTATTTGTGGCTCGAGTGGCAACCATGATTATGAACCGAATAAAATTTGAACAAAATTTTCTATAGAAATAAAATTTTGACAAAATTTTCTATAGAAATAAAATTTTGAAAATGATGAAAATTTTATTATGAAACGAATAAAATTTTAACAACATTTTCTCTAGAAATAAAATTTTGACAAAATTTTCTATAGAAATAAAATTTTGACAAAATTTTCTATAGAAATAAAATTTTGACAAAATTTTCTATAGAAATAAAATTTTGGTAGATTGTTTTTGGCTCTAGTGGCAACCATGATCATGAACCGATATGGACCAATTTTTGTGTGATTGGGCCAATTTTGGTATGGTTGTTAGCGACCATATACTAACACCACGTTCCTAATTTGAATCGGATCGGATGAATTTTGCTCCTCCAAGAGGCTCCGGAGGTCAAATCTGGAGAACGTTTTATATGGGGGCTATATATAATTATGGACCGATATGGACCAATTCTGGCACGGTTGTTAAAGATCATATACTAACACCATGTTCCAAATTATAACCGGCTTGGATGAAATTTGCTTCTCTTGGAGACTTCGCAAGCCAAATCTGGGGATCGGTTTATATGGGGGCTATATATAATTATGAACCGATGTGGACCAATTTTTGCATGGTTGTTAGAGACCATATACCAACACCATGTACCAAATTTCAGCCGGATCGGATGAAATTTGCTTCTCTTTTAGGCTCCGCAAGCCAAATCTGGGGATCGGTTTATATGGGGGCTATATATAATTATGGACCGATGTGGACCAATTTTTGCATGGTTGTTAGAGACCATATACCAACACCATGTACCAAATTTCAGCCGGATCGGATGAAATTTGGTTCTGTTTTAGGCTCCGCAAGCCAAATCTGGGAATCGGTTTATATGGGGGCTATATATAATTATGGACCGATGTGGACCAATTTTTGCATGGTTGTTAAAGATCTAATACCAACACCATGTACCAAATTTCAGCCGGATCGGATGAAATATGCTTCTGTTAGAGGCTCCACAATCCAAATCTGAGGGTCCCTTTATATGGGGGCTATACGTAAAAGTGGACCGATATGGCCCATTTTCAATACCATCCGACCTACATCGATAACAACTACTTGTGCCAAGTTTCAAGTTGATAGCTTGTTTCGTTCGGAAGTTAGCGTGATTTCAACAGACGTTCGGACGGACGGACGGACGGACGGACGGACATGCTTAGATCGACTCAGAATTCCACCACGACCCAGAATATATATACTTTATGGGGTCTTAGAGCAATATTTCGATGTGTTACAAACGGAATGACAAAGTTAATATACCCCCATCCTATGATGGAGGGTATAAAAATGAGTTGTTTTTAAGACGGAAAAAATAAAACTCTTTTCAAGAAGAAAAAAATAAAACTCAAAAAACGAGTATTATTTTTTGAAGGCAAAAATAAAACTCCTAAAAAGAGTGTTATTTATTTATGATGGATAAATTAACAGTTTCATTCGAGTTTTTATTTTTCTGACTCACAAAATAACGATTAACAAGTATATACGGCCGCAAGTTCGGCCAGGCCGAATCTTATGTACCCTCCACCATGGATTGCATACACTCAAAAAAGAGTTTACTTGAATCCAAAGATTTTGACCTTCCTTTAAAGATTTTGGTATTGATTCCGAGCCAAAAATGCGGGTTCTTTAAAATAAGGAAATTTTTTTTGCGACCTATCAGGCTTTAATTCTAGGATCTATAAAATTAAAATAAGGATACATATCTCATTTATCGAATTTTAATTCTATTTTTCCGGAATATTAATAAAGCTATTCACGTACAAACAAATGACTGTTTAAAAATCCAAATTATGACGGATATTTCGAAGTAAAAAAATATTTCCTTAATTCCAAAAAAAAACTTTAAACCAAAGACGCTAAGTCCTCAAAATAAGTCTTAGCCTATATTTGAAGCGTTTTTATCTTAAATCCAAAGATTCAATATTTCAGTTAATTTAAGGACGATTTCTTTAAACCAAAATTGTGTTTCTTTACTTTAACGAAAATTTGCCTTAGTTTAAAGTCATGCAACTTTAACGAAGGGACGCAAATTTTCAAAATGTGTGTCCTAAATTTAATGAAAAAAAAAAACATTAAGCAAACATTATAAACTTTCTTTTAATTAAAATTTCATTATTTTAAGAAATCTGTCCTTAATAGTGTGTAAATTGCGCATCCTAAAATTGGGGTTACGTAATCTTTAATATCACGTAAATATTTTTTTCAGTGTAGAAACTTGTGAGCGTCAGTTAATATGGGGTCTATACGTAAAAGTGGTCCGATATGGCCCATTTTCAATACCATCCGACCTACATCAATAACAACTACTTGTGCCAAGTTTCAAGTCGATAGCTTGTTTCGTTCGGAAGTTAGCGTGATTTCAACAGACCGACGGACGGATATGCTTAGATCGACTCAGATTTTCACCACGACCCAGAATATATATACTTTATGGGGTCTTAGAGAAATATTTCGATGTGTTACAAACGGAATGGCAAAGTTAATATAGGAGGGCATCAAAAAATAACTTTTTTGATTGCACTTATAACCGTTACGGTCCCTGATTTATAGTTCTTACAACCCTCCAGATTTTCAATTTCAGGCAAATCGGATAACAACTACGGTTTCTACATGCCCAAAAAGTAAAATCGGGAGATCGGTCTATATGGGGGCTATACTAACACATTGACCAATACTCACCATTTTAATGCTGGTGACATATCTGAGGGATTCAAAGCTTCTCTAAGTGGTTTCACTGCAATATGGAACGCCGTTCGGACTCGGCTATAAAAAGGAGGTCCCTTGTCATTGAGCTTAGCATGGAATCGGGCAGCACTCAGTGATAAGAGAGAAGTTCACCAATGTGGTATCACAATGGACTGAAAAGTCTAAGTGAGCCTGATACATTGGGCTACCACCTAACCTACTCACCATTTTCAGCGCACCTCTTTATGGTTCTAAAATACCTCTAGATTTCTAATTTCAAGTAAATTGGATAAAAACTGCGGATTCTAAAAGAAGTAAAATCGGTAGATCGGTCTACATGGGGTTATATCAAAACATGGACGATACTCACCATTTTCGACACACCTCCTTACGGTCCTAAAATACTTTTAGATTTCCAATTTCAGACAAATTGGATAAAAGCTACGGTTTCTATAAACCCAAGAAGTAAAATCGGGAGAGCGGACTATGTGGGAGATTTACCACGACATGTACCAATACACACCATTTTCGGCATACGTATTTGTGGTCCTACAAGACCTCTAGGTTTCCAATTGGATAAAAACTACGGATTCTAGAAGCACAAGAACTAAAATCGGAGATCGGTCTATATGGGGGCTATATCAAAACATTCACCGATACTCACCATTTTCAGTACACCTCTTTATGATCCTAAAATACCGCTAGATTTTCAATTTCTGGAAAATTGGATAAAAACTACGGTTTCTATAGGCCCAAGACCCCAAATCGGGAGGTCGGTTTATATGGAGACTATATCAAAACGTGGACCGATATAGCCCATATTCGAACTTGACCTGTTTGACGAGTTTGTGCAAAATTGCTTCATTATTGAAGACTGTAGCGTGATTACAACAGACAGACAGACGGACATGGTTATATCGTCTTAGAATTTCTCCCTGATCAAGAATATATATATATATATATATATATATATATATATATATATTATATATATATATATATATATATATATATATATATATATATATATATATATATATATATATATATATATATATACGTTATATAGTCGGAAATCGATATTTCTATGTGTTACAAACGGAATGACAAACTTATTATACCCCCGTCACCATTCTATGGTGATGGGTATAAAAACTTGGTAACATTTCATGTCAGTTACTTTGTTCCGTCTTTGACAGACTTTACATAAATGTTCGAAAAGTTAATTAAAATCATGTGTAGTAACTTGTGCAACATTTGCCTTATCCAAAAATAGTCTGACCACAACTTCAAGCAAATACTACAATATTTTTTTTTTTGGGTACAAATGACCACAACATTTTGATTTCCAAAATTAATTGAATAAAATGCATTTGATTAGTTCCTACTTCTTTCTTTGTCATTGTCTCAGGTCTAATTTTTTTCCGGTGATTTTTGCAATGTTCTTTTGTCTTTGTAATTAATTAAGTTGGCTTTTTCAGTTTGAAAGTTTGGTTGTAATATCTGTAGGCTGTCTTGGCTTTCATGTTTTACAATTCTCAAACTAAAACCGCAATGTATTTGAAAAATGTTTGTTCTCCCTTCCCTGCGCTCGCCTATGGGTATAAACATTGTTTGTCTTGGCTTCCTTAACTTTGGCTAATTACTGCTGATTCGGGCGTTTTGGAAAATTATTTTGACACAATCCAAGGAGTCGATGTAAGACAGAGAATATTCTCTTTCTTGTTTCCTTTTGTAATTTATTGCTTGTTCAAGCGATATTAGAAGGCAAACAAATAAGGGAACAATATCATCTTATTATTTTAGTTTGATTTCCAAACAAAGAGCAACAAAAAAAAAACTCGCAACAAAAGAAACTCTAAATTTAAAGTCTCAAAACATGACATTTGTCTTGGGGAATATAAAATGAAATTTATTTCCATGTCGTAGATGAATTGAAATTGGAAACAAATGCATATTACATTGTTTGGTTTTATAGTGAAAATAAACGAAGATGAATAATTAAATTGTCTTGTAAAGTCTTAGAGTAAATATCAAACAGAAGTGAAATGCCTATGAGTTCAGGCGAGTCTGAAGCCAATATACCATGGATGTGAAGGCTAAAACTGTGCTGTAGAAAATATTCAATAATTAAAAAAGTGGATCAAAACAATTAAAACCTAAGACACGTCAGTATATAGATAAAAAAAAAAACATATATGTACTTATGTATTAATGCTAAGGAAGGACTAACATACACAACAATTACTACAGTCAAGGAAACTTTCCCATATTGAAGAAATTTTAACTAAAACGTATATAATAGTTACCATGAACTAAACTGTAAACTGAAAAAAAAAAATATCGTCGTGAGGTCAAAGATTTCATGTCTTTAAAATACAAAATTTTGCTTAGCATAGAAGACGCATTTCTCTAATATAAAGGTTTTTTCCTTGTCCAAAAGTCTATAGGACATGTTTTTCAACACTTTATTTTAGAGACGTTTTTTACTTGAAACGTAGCATAATTTCTACTGGAAGTTGAGTGTTAATTTTGAAAATAAAATTGAAGTTAACTCGTTTTTAAAGAACTTTGATAGCATATGAAGAAAAATAGCTGAAAAAGCGAAAAATTAAAATTGGCTTCCTAGAATCAAGTACACAAAACCCAAATTTAAAAGAGAATTGTGTCTTAAAAGTATCCTTACTTGAATTCTCCGCATCTTTGGCTCGGAATCAATACCAATATTTTTAGAGTACACTGAAAAAACAGTGAACCCTTTTTCATTGCAAAATGAACTAAACTGTAGTAATATTGACCATGATTAAGCCCTTAAGATTTTTTTCAACTTGTCTAGTTTATAATTTTCTTAAATTTTAGTTCATCTATAGCATTGTAGTTTAGTTCATTTTTACAACACCATATGATTTATACACTCCTACCAAGTTAAAAAGTCAGTATTATTTTGGTTTACTTGCTTATTTTGTGGGAAACCCGATAATAAAAATTGGTTAACAGTCTCTTTAAAATGTCGACGACTAAACTATTTTTAAATCAATCATTTCACAGTACAGAGAAATTAAATAATTAAAGGAACAACAAACCGTTTTACTATTATGAAAATGTTCATACATTAAAATTAAACTTTCTTTAAGCAAAAGTACTTTATTATAAAAACTTATGATGAAAGTTCTTAATACAATGTTTTTTGTGAATAAAAATTATGACCACGTGGAACAGAGAGTAGTTCATTTGAACCCGCTGTTTGGACATTTTGACTTATCCTTTTTTTATTCATCGTAGGTAGCTTTTTCACATATCTTGCTGGAAAAAATGGAAACAAAAATGAAAATTGTTAAAAATTAACACCATGTAATGAAATATAATTTTTAATTCTTCATTTTAGCTTTTAACTTACCATATTTGGGGCATTTTATCAAATGGTGTAAAGAATTCAACTTTTCTTTGGAAAACGTATCACATAAAATTTGTACCTGAAACAATTAGAGAAATAATGAAGTATTCTAAATAAACTCATAAAACTGTCTTGTTATCGATGTGAAGGATATAATAAAATTAATATTCTAGTTGAAAGAAAGACAAAGTTTGAATATAAAACTTACCAATTCTCTATTAAATTGTACGCTGGGGGGAAATATAAAAAGTTGTCCAAATTTATTTGGGTTACTCTGAACTTAAATATTTATTTTTTACATTAATTAAAATTATTAATTAAAATTATTAAAAATCTAATGAAAAAAGTAATAATATGCATAAAAATATTATGGTTAACCCTAGACAGTCATCATTCGTCAAAATGACGACACGTAATTTCATTTTCGATTTAAAATGCATTTTAGTCTATTGGGAAATGGTAAATTTAAGTTATACTAATTCGACCGTTTTATGAATTTTTGTTTTATACTAATTAAAACCAAATTGAATAAGAAAATAAATTCAAGTTTTGTTAACTTTTTCGCTCACGATGAAAATTATAGCGTCTTGAAATGAGCCGTAGTCAAAATGAGGAAGGACGACGTTAATGTACAAAAAATAAGGATGACTGTACAAAGTTAAAAGAAAGTTAAAGAATCCTTACCAATTCACTATTAAATTACAGGCAAAGGAGTACTAAAAATGTGTCCAAATGTTTAAGGGGTTATTCTGAAATTAAATGTTTGTTTTTACATTAAAAATATTACATTGGTTTCCAAAAAAATTGATTAAAGAAATACTAAAATAAGGCATTAAAAACCTGTAATTTTGATGATAAAAAGGTCACAAAAACGTAAATATTCTATTTAAAATAAAGCCAATTTTTAAAAGAAAACTTACCAATTCTATATTTTTTATTTGTTCGAATCCATCTGGAGTTTCTCTGAAATTAAATATTGTTTTTACAACAAAGAAAAACATTAAACTGGTTTCCAAAAAAATTAATTAACAAATAATAATATACATAAAAAATATTCTTTTTAAAAGAAAGTCATATTAAAAAAATACTTACCAATTTATGAATAAACTATACGCTGAGATATAACAAAAATTTTCCAAATTCATCTGGAATTGAATATTAATTTTTTACATAGAATAATAAAAATTTCAATACACTTTCAATTTCAACATATTTTCCTAAATATTCGTAATAACTTTTTTCTAAACTACCGATAAAATATTAATAACTTTCATTTAAAAGGTTTAATAAACAAACACCAATATATGTCTCAAAAATCCAAAATATTCCATGCCTTTATACTCCCTTGTTGCATACCTACTTAAAAGATGCAACAGCCCACGCCAACGCCAACTATACAACTGAATCATGCCAAACAAAACCAAGCAAAGCCAAAACATTCCTACAACAACAAAAACACACGTGCCTCTATTGAAAACAACACCTCATCCAGCCAAATAAACCATCCACGAATAACAAACACACACACACAAACAACTAAATGGACAAAAATAACATCATCTTTACATTAATCACATTCCACTATGCCGATAAAGATCTCTGTACTATGCATTAGTTCATCGCATCTTCTGACAATTTACTCTAAGAATAATATTCGTAAAGGCACACCAGTTTACGAACAATGAAACGTTTAACTTAAAATTTGCAAAATTTTCAAGAAATGTTATCTACCATTTTTGACGAAAATGTCTATAAATTTAATTACATGTGAACTAAAAATATTTCATTGGGTAATTTTTTACCAACAATTATTAACTATAGGAATTGTCAGTAAGAAATTGCTATCCACTTTTAGTTCATTTTTCGTAAAAAATATTTTCTCATACAAAAAAATCTTATAGTAAATTGCACTTATTATTTACAAAATACTTTACTTTTCACAAGTAGTTTTATAGCATGACAAACGAATTTTTAACTACCAGTTAAGAAAATTTTTAAGGAAATTTCCATCGTATTTTGTAGGCCATGAACTAAACGATAGCTAAAAGGTGATTCTTTTGAGGTTAGGATTTTCATGCATTAGTATTTGACAGATCACGTGGGATTTCAGACATGGTGTCAAAGAGAAAGATGCTCAGTATGCTTTGACATTTCATCATGAATAGACTTACGATCTGCCACAACGTCGAATTTTCAGTGAATGGGCCCTAGAAAAGTTGGCAGAAAATCCGCTTTTTTATCGACAAATTTTGTTCAGCGATGAGGCTCATTTCTGGTTGAATGGCTACGTAAATAAGCAAAATTGCCGCATTTGGAGTGAAGAGCAACCAGAAGCCGTTCAAGAACTGCCCATGCATCCCGAAAAATGCACTGTTTGGAGTGGTTTGTACGCTGGTGGAATCATTGGACCGTATTTTTTCAAAGATGCTGTTGGACGCAACGTTACGGTGAATGGCGATCGCTATCGTTCGATGCTAACAAACTTTTTGTTGCCAAAAATGGAAGAACTGAACTTGGTTGACATGTGGTTTCAACAAGATGGCGCTACATGCCACACAGCTCGCGATTCTATGGCCATTTTGAGGGAAAACTTCGGAGAACAATTCATCTCAAGAAATGGACCGGTAAGTTGGCCACCAAGATCATGCGATTTGACGCCTTTAGACTATTTTTTGTGGGGCTACGTCAAGTCTAAAGTCTACAGAAATAAGCCAGCAACTATTCCAGCTTTGGAAGACAACATTTCCGAAGAAATTCGGGCTATTCCGGCCGAAATGCTCGAAAAAGTTGCCCAAAATTGGACTTTCCGAATGGACCACCTAAGACGCAGCCGCGGTCAACATTTAAATGAAATTATCTTCAAAAAGTAAATGTCATGGACCAATCTAACGTTTCAAATAAAGAACCGATGAGATTTTGCAAATTTTATGCGTTTTTTTTTTTTAAAAGTTATCAAGCTCTTAACAAATCACCCTTTACTTAGAATTTGTAAAATTTCCTTCCGAGTAGTTAATTTTCGTTGAAGATGCGAAAAATGAACTAAAATTCTGGAAAATTCTTGTAATAAATTATTGTAAAAATTTTCTTAAATTTACGAGACACTTTTTTTCTGTGTAAAGACAAAATCTTTGGAACCGGGCATGCTTTTTTTTCAGTGTAGTTAAAATAATAAATAAGCTTTAGTAGAGAGCAGAGTTCGAAATGGCTCCGAAGCTACGGCTCAGCACTTTTTAAAAAAAGGGCTGTTCAGTTTTTTTAGCTCTTGCTCTCGGAGCCCTATGAATAAAGGACCAAAACGAATGAGCGGCACTGAAAAATAGGCTCTTTACGAGACCCCATAAAGTATATATATTCTGGGTCGTGGTGAAATTCTGAGTCGATCTAAGCATGTCAGTCCGTCCGTCTGTTGAAACTTCCCAACGAAACAAGCTATCGACTTGAAACTTCGCACAAGTAGTTGTTATTGATGTAGGTCGGATGGTATTGCAAATGGGCCATATCGGTTCACTTTTACGAATAGCCCCCATTTAAACGGACCCTCAGATTTGGCTTGCGGAGCCTCAAAGAGAAGCAAATTTCATCCGATTCGGTGGAATTTGGTACATGATGTTGGTATATGGTCTCTAACAACCATGGTCCACATTGGTCCATAATTATATATAGCCCTCATATAAACCGATCCCCATATTTGGCTTGCGGAGCCTCAAAGAGAAGCAAATTTCATCCGATCCGGCTGAAATTTGGTACATGATGTTGGTATATGGTCTCTAACACCCATGCAATATTGTTCCACATCGGTTCATAATTATATATAGCCCCCATATAAACCGATCCCCAGATTTGGCTTGCGGAGCCTCTAAGAGAAGCAAATTTCATCCTATCCGGTTGAAATTTGGAACATGGTGTTAGTATATGATCTCTAACAACCGTGCCAGAATTGGCCCAAATCGGTCTATAGTTATATAGAGCCGATCCCCAATCACACAAAAATTGGTCCATATCGGTTCATAATCATGGTTGCCACTCGAGCCAAAAATAATCTACCAAATTTTTATTTCTATAGAAAATTTTGTCAAAATTTTATTTCTGTAGAAAATGTTGTTAAAATATTTCTATAGAAAATTTTGTTAAGATTTCCTTTCTATAGAAAATTTTGTCAAAATTTTATTTCTATAGAAAATTTTGTCAACATTTTATTTCTACAGAAAAGTTTGTTAAGATTTCCTTTCTATAGAAAATTTTGTTAAAATTTCATTTCTATAGAAAGTTTTGTCAAAATTTTATTTCTCTATAAAATTTTGTCAAAATTTTATTTCTATACAAAAATCTTTCAAAATTTTATTTCTATGGAAAATTTTCTTAAAATTTCCCAGCAAAAACTTGGTAACCACATCTCATTACAATTCGCATTACCAGGAGTAATGCTGCCATTACACGTTGCATTACATTGCGGTGAGTTATAATGACTTACTTGTAATGACAAAAATAAATATAATGCCTAATAATTTTCGAATAGTTATTCTCAAATTTTTAGGCAGTTGGCTTAATAAAATAGAATTGAAAGGATTGAATACTTCTTAGTACGAATGAACTGAAATATTTTTCTTATGCTAAGTGTTATGCTAAGTGTTATTCGTATGAATGATAAGCTTTCTATAATAAAGGAAGTCAGAGTTATCATTTTATAAGAAATTTTACTAAATTTGGTTTTAGTTTTTGTTCGGTTTTTGTTCATTTTTACGAATGCTTTATCAATGGATAAAATTTTCTTGTTCAGTAGTAAATTCGTATACCCTGCGAAGAAAACAGTATTAGTAAAATGCCATAAATTTTTTGTGATTCAATCACGAAATTAATTGATACAATTAATTTTTAATTGATCACAGAAATGTTATTAATTAATTAATTGATACTATTATTTTTGTGATTGATTTTTATTTCAATTAAAAAATTTGTTGAATAAATTAAATTTTTAATTGAATATTTTTTAAAACTCAAATAAAATTTTAATTGGAAAAATTTTCGTGAAATTTTTTTTATGGGTAGTTAATGAACTATTCCTAACTGCTTTCAGTTTAGGATTTTTTTACTGAAGCAACTAAATTTTATTATTTCACACAATAACACTAGTTTACAAAAAAATAAAAAATTCATGTACACTTAATGAAAGCAAATTTTCTTATGTATTTTGATCTGCTGAATTCGAAAAAAAATTAAATTTTTTTTTTTATGGAACGACATTTTTCGGTCGATTTTCTTCTAGTTGATCTTATTACTTACGTTAGAGTATCATCTATACGATCATGAACTTCTCTTCCAGACGTTTTTTCAATGGTTTATACTTTTCTGGCGGAAAAGGTCCTTTGTAAATTTTTTGAAAATTTGGCTTTTCGCATCGAAAATTTTTAAACCACTTAACTTACAATTATACCAGATACAATTATACCCGATTATTCGTCATCTTAATACCTTTCATTTAAGTACCAACAACGATATAATCGGACATTTTTAACTCGAGATATAATTTGTTTAGAGAGAAAAGAGCGAAAAAATAAAAATAACAGGATATCTCAAAAACGAATTCAGCAGATCAAAATACATAAAAAAGGTCGGCTCTCATCAAGTGTACATTTTCAGTGTAAACTAGTGTAATTTAACTTAATGCAAATAAAATGGCTAATCTAAATGGATGAATATTTTTTTCCTTTAGTTTCGAAGGCACTTTTTTCTGGGTGTAGTGCTCCTATTACACCATTACTCGCCATATTTTGATCCATTGTAATGGGCGATAGAAATCAATATTTTCGTGATTTGGTTGCCTGAGACAATAAGTGGCTATTTTACAAGCTTTGGTGTATCTACGAATAAGTGATTACATATTATGTTATTATATGCTTTAAAAGCACTACTTATTTCATGGCCGAAAGTATGCCTGGGGAGAAGTACTTTCTTCCTAGGACATGCGTATGTAAATGTAATCCGGAGCGATGCCAATTAATAAGTGGTTATTATTTTTTAAAACGGCTTACCTACAAGATTACCGGGTAATGAGAGTTTTTGCTGGGTTTATTTCTATAGAAAATATTGTTAATTTAATATATACCAAATATGGACTTTCTTACAATTTAGAAAACGGTGTTAGGAAGTTTTAAGATACCTTGCCATCGGCAAGCGTTACCGCAACCCAAGTAATTTGATTGTGGATGGCAGTGTTTAGAAGAAGTTTCTACGCAATCCATGGTGGGGGGTACATAAGCCGAACTTACGGCCGTATATACTTGTTTTAAGTTTAAATACAAATGAAATGAATGAAGACGGGCAAACACGTTGTGAGTTCTGATTTGATTTTTTAATTGCGTTCGTATACAATTTGTATGTAACCCTCTAAATATTAAACCACGATAGTAAGCCACTATGTATATTTTTAATTCATTTGTTTTTATTGCAAAAATATAAATAAAACAAAAAACAAACTATGTAACAATAAATAATGTATATTTTATAATTTGCTAATAAAGGCAGCAACTTAATGCTTCTGTCCAGAAATGAGGAATTAAGTTTTATCAGCAAAATATTTTCCTTTCGTTATCGAGACCTTCACATATTTTTCATATTTGGAGAGTCTAGAACATTAAATGGTATTCCATCTTCTGTGACCAATCCAATGAAAGCTCTTAGCAATTTTTCTTTATTTAGTACAACTTTTATTTGCTTCGTCTTTTTTCCATTCTCATCGAATTTTATTTGATGAATTTGTAAAAAATGCCGCATTAGATTTGAAAGCTTTTAATGATTTCATTGATCGAATACATTTTTTGCAACCAGCTTCCCCAGTCCCTTCATTGGTTTGAAAATATGACAACGGCGAATTATCAATATCAATTTTTGTACGTCAAATTGCTGATTTTCAAAATTTTCTTTGCAAACAAAATTTCTCTTAATTTCCGATATTAAAGCTTTTGTAAATTTTATATGTAAGTGCCAATACCATATATTTCAATAATATCGAGAGTCGGTTGTTAAAGAGAAAAGATGAGATCTTTTAATGGGTCGTAATTGGTTCTATACTGGACTGATTACCGCCTACAGCTTCAATAATGAAGCAATCGTGCTGAAATTTTGCACAAACTCGTCTTTTGTCTGCAGGAAGGTTAAGTTCGAAGATGGGCTATATCGGTCCAGGTTTTGATATAGCCTCCATAAAAACCGATCTCCCGATTTGGGGTCTTGGACTTATAGAAATCGTACTTTTTATCCAATTTGCCTGAAATTTGCAATCTAGAGGTATTTTATAGGCATAAAGAGGTGTACCAAAAATTGTGAGTATCGGTCCATGTTTTGGTATAGCCCCCATATAGCCCCATATAGACCGATCTCCCGATTTTAATTCTTGGGCTTATAGAAACCGTAGTTTTTATCCAATTTGCTGAAATTAGAAATCTAGAGGTATTTTCGGACCATAAAGAGGTGTGCCGCAAACTGTGAGTATCGGCCCATGTTTTGGTATAGCCCCCATATAAACCGACCTCCCGATTTGTGGTCTTGGGCTTATAGAAACAGTAGTTTTTATCCAATTTGCCTGAAATTGGAAATCTAGAGGTATTTTCGGACCATAAAGAGGTGTGCCGAAAATTGTTAGTATCGGTCTATGTTTTGGTATAGCCCCCATATAGACCAATCTCTCGATTTTAGAATAGACAATCATCGTTATAAGTTACATTTATATAGCATAGTTCGCAGCGCCCACGAGTCCATGCAAACATAATATTATTTAACAGAAACATACATTTGTTGGCCACGTGGTTCAGTGATAAGCATGTCTGTCTTGCATGCAAAGGATCGAACTTGGCATTATGCCTTTTACTTTTTGCCTTTTACTTTTCCTTAATAATTAATTTTAAAGAAAATAAACTTTTACAATTGCTTTAGCTGCAAAACTAGAACTTAATGCCCGCTTTTATTTTTGAAGGATTCCGTCAACTCCTCTTGGACTACTTATTAATAAAGAAAAACTAAACATTGTTTTTATACATTTTACTGTTTACTTTTTTACTATTTCCTCATTTTTTCATTTTACTGTCCCAACTCTAAAAAGAGTATAGTGCCCTTTCGTTATTTTTATGAAGATCCCTTTGTAATTTTTGTATATTATCCACCGTTTTTTTTTAATTTCCTTTGCCTGAATATTTTGACTTATTCCTCGTACGTTCCGATTTCTTTTAACGAACCAAGAAAAAATTGTGCCCATAATGCCAAAATGATGAACAAAGCACATGTCCATACATAAAATGCTGCTCTGAAGGCGAAAACACCTGCTGTTTTTTTAATGTCTATTCTTTTAGTTCCGAATGTCTATTCTCTTTACTCCAAATACTCATTCTAATATTCAAATTAAATAATATTTAGTTAAGCATATAAAATGTTCGGACTTATGATAAAACAGTTTTCCGAAACAACATACAAGCGGTTTCACAGAAATTGCTCTCTTTTGATTCTCTCGCTGTGTTATGTTGATACCTTTCTTCAACTCTCCCGGTTTCCATCCCTATTTCTTTCTCTATACTCTCTCTCTCTCTCTCTGTCACTCTCTGAATAAAATATCACAACATATACGAAATTTTTAAATTTATATATGTTTACATTCACACATATTATTTTCATGAAACATTCATGCCCCAAACATAATATATTCTAACATATTAACATATGTGTCCCAAACATTTAGAGTTAGTTTAGGAACATTATATGTTTGCATTTAAATATATTGTGTTTAAAAATAGTGCCCGAAACACATTTTGTTTATATCGGAACTTATGAAAAACATATTTTTCTAACAGTGTGTATGGTTAAAATGGTCATGATTGGGCGCCAATGATTTTCTTCTTAACTTTTAGTTAATATTTTCTTCTATAAGAGGGTGTAATTTCGTGAACTGCAGTTAAAAAGTACAAAACGGCATTCAATTTTCCAGGTTTTAACAACGCTTTGTTGACATCTCAAAATGTGGAGTAAAATTTAGTTCAATTTTTGTGCAAGGTAGTTCATTCTTCGTATAAAACAGTATACTCTTTTTCGGTGTAAAAAATACCGAGTTTCATGTGTGCTCCGGCACTCAAATAAACAAGTATAAACAGCAATAAGTTCGGCCGGGCCGAATCTTAAATACCCAAAACCATGAACCAAATATTAGGGTTTCCTTTGAAATTTCAGGAGGGTTTGAGTGCTTGAGGACACTTCCCGAAGATAAATTTAAAGATTTCACCTATGAGGACTATATCAGATTCTGGATTTATAAGAACCATTTTTGTTTGAGTTTTAGAGGAATCATTAACATCTCTTGTAAGTGTGCAAGAAAATTATAAAAAAACATCTTGATTTGAAATCTTAAATCTGTAGATTTTCACCCAAGAAGTAAAATCTGGAAATTTTACATTGAGTTACAAGTAATTTTCATGATCAGTGCGCCTTCTACACCCTCAAGAAGTGAAGTCGGTCTATATGGAGGCATTACCAAATGGACCGATAAAAACTTAATCCGATACACGTTTTTGTGAACCTAAAATACCAGAATATTTACAATTTCAGGCAAATCAGATAAAAACTACGGTTTCTAGAAAATCGGGAGATCGTTCTTATGGGGGCTATACTAAAATATGGACCGATCTTTATGGCCCGAAAATACCTCTAGATTTCCAATTTCAGGCAAATTGCGTAAAAACTTCGGATTCTAGAAGCCCACGAAGTAAAATCGGTCTATATAGGGGCTATACCAAAAAATGTTCCGATACTCATCATTTTGAGCACACCTCTTTATGGTCCTAAAATACCACTAGATTTCCAATTTCAGGTAAATTGGATAAAAACTACGGTTTCTATAAGCCCAAACCCCCAAATCAGGAGGTCGGTTTATATGGGGACTATACCAAGGTCCTAAAATACCTCTAGATTTCCAATTTCAGGCTAATTGGAAAAAACTACGGTTTCTATAAGCCCAAGACCATAAATCGGGAGGTCGTTTTATATGAGGACCATACCAAAACATGAACCGATGGTCACCATTTTTGGCACACCTCTTTATGGTTCTAAAATACCTCTAGATTTCCAATTTTAGATAAATTGAATAAAAACTGCGGATTCTAGTAAAATCGAGAGATTGGTCTATATGGGGGCTATACCAAAACATAGACCGATACTCACAATTTTCGGCACACCTCTTTATGGTCCTAAAATTCCTCTAGATTTCCAATTTCAGGTAAATTGGGTAAAAACTACGGTTTCTATAAGCCCAAGCCCCCAAATCGGGAGGTCGGTTTATATGGGGGCTATATCAAAATATGGACAGATACTCACAATTTTTGGCACACGTATTTGTGGTCCTACAATACCTCTAGATTTCCAATTTCAGGTAAATTGAATAAAAACTGCGGTTTCTATAAGCCCAAGAAGTAAAATCGGGAGATCGGTCTATATGGTGGCTATACCAAAAAATCGACCGATACTCACCATTTTCGGCACACCTCTTTATGGTTATAAAATACCTCTAGATTTCAACTTGCATGTAAAGTGGATAAATACTACGATTTCTATAAGCCCAAGACCCCAAATCGGGAGGTCGGTTTATATGGGGACTATATGAAAACCTGGACTGATATAGCCCATCTTCGAACTTGACCTTCCTGCAGACAAAAGACGAGTTTGTGCAAAATTTCAGCACGATTCCTTCATTATTGGAGACTGTAGCGTGATTACAACAGATAGACAGACGGACATCGTTACATCGTCTTAGAATTTCTCCCTGATCAAGAATTTATATATACTTTATATAGTCGGAAATCGATATTTCGATGTGTTACAAACGGAATGACAAACTTATTATACCCCCGTCACCATTTTATGGTGGTGGGTATAAAAAGCGGTTATGAAGTTAAAAATAACGAAGGAAACAATATTTACATTTGTAAATAGTGGCAGATAATGCAGAAAAACATTGGTGCCTAGGCTAGGGTTAATTAATTTGATCAAAATGTTAATTATATATAATTTGTATACCCTGCTCCACACTATGGATTTAATTTACTTAAAATTTTGCACAAGAAGAACAATTAGTACTATAGTCAAGTGTGCCAAATTTTATTGAAATCGGTTCAGATTTAGATATAGCTCCCATATATATCTTTTGCCCGATATGGACTAATACGGTCCCAGAAGCCAGAGTTTTACCCGAATTTCGTTGAAATTTTGCAGAGGGAGTAGAATTATCATTGTAGCTGGCGTGCCAAATTTTGTTGAAATCGGTTCAGATTTATATATAGCTCCCATATATAGCTTTCGCCCGTTTTACACTCATATGGCCACAGAGGACAATTGTTTGGTCCGATTTAGTTGAAATTTTGCACAGGGAGTAGAATTAGCATTGTTCCTATGCTTGCCAAATTTGGTTGAAATCGGTTCAGATTTAGATATAGCTCCCATATATAGCTTTCGCCCGATTTACAGTCATATGACCACAGAGGCCAATTTTTCACTCCGATTTAGTTGAAATTTTGCACAGGGAGTAGAATTAGCATTGTTGCTATGCGTGCCAAATTTGGTTGAAATCGGTTCAGATATAGCTCCCATATATAGCTTTCGCTCCCATATATAGCTTTCGCCCGATTTACACTCATATGACCACAGAGGCCAATTTTTAACTCCGATTTAGTTGAAATTTTGCACAGGGACTAGAATTAGCATTGTAGCTATGCGTGGCAAATTTGGTTGACATCGGTTCAGATTTAGATATAGGTCCCATATATATGTTTTTCTGATATCGACAAAAATGGTCAAAATACCAACATATTCCTTGTAAAATTGCCACTGCTTAGTCGAAAAGTTGTAAAAATGACTCTAATTTTCCTAAACTTCTAGCAATAAATCATAAATAAACTTTTTCGAAGTTTCCTTAAAATTGCTTCAGATTTAAACGTTTCCCATATTTTTTTTTACTAACATTGTGTTCCACCCTAGTGCATTAGCCTACTTAAATTTTGAGTCTATAGATTTTGTAGAAGTCTATCAAATTTTTCCAGATCGAGTGATATTTAAATGTATGTATTTGGGATAAACCTTTATATATAGCCTCCAACACATTTGACGGATGTGATATGGTATCGAAAATTTAGATCTACAAAGTGGTGCAGGGTATAATATAGTCGGCACCGCCCGACTTTAGACTTTCCTTACTTGTTTTTAATTGATGTTATTTTTCAATTTCATTCATTCAATTTAAGGAAAATTTGCTTTATTTTAAAGACATGCAACTTTACCAGAGGGACGCGAATTTCAAAGATTCGTGTCCTAAATTTAAAGAAAAAAAATTTTAAGCAACGATTATAATTAAATTTTAATTAAATTTTCTTTACTTTAAAAAAGAATTGTCCTCAATGTGTGACTTAAAATTCAGATGCCATATTCTTTCATATTAGCGTAATATTTTTTTGATTTTCAGTGTATCTTAATGAAGATTTTTCAATCTATACTTTAAGATATTAAATTGCATCTTGGATTTAAAGATTTTTTGAAATCATTGCATATTCCATTTTCAATTTGGAGTAAGATTTGTTAATATATCTCAACAAGATAAGGTAAAAGTCCATTAATTATATCTATATCCTAAAGCTAAGTATGTGAAATATTGCCATAAATTCTGGTTGTTTTTTTAACATATGTATATTTAAAAAAAAACCGCGTCAGTGGCTTGATGTCACTAGCGATTAAAGAAAGTCAAAGTCTTTGAATCCAAACCAAATTTTGCGTTCCAATTACATTTCGAAATAAATGAGAAATACACAAGTCGTTGCGAGATAAATCGTATATTTATATGAATACGTTGTGAACACACCTAATACCAAATGATATTGATATTTGAATTCCAAATTTATATCCGAAATGCCAAGCCATAAAATCACATGCACATGCTCACTTTATTCAAATTATGGCAGTATCTAAAATTGCAATTTAATATTGATGCTGAAAAGCTGGAATAAGCACACTAATAGCTATGTTATCTTCTCTTATCAATTGCTAGTTATTTGTTTCTAGTTTTGGCATTTCGATTCGAAAATTGTTTTGGGGCAGAAATTTATTACTGTGCGTGGGTACTTAATGTTGCATTCAAATGAACAAACATTTCACGCCTGTTATCGCAAAACCATTTGTTTCTTGGCTTGTTGAGCCTTCGATTGTTGTTTTTTCGATGTTTGCTTTGTTTCTGACAATGGCATTGGGCATTGGTATTGGCTTATTCAGAGTTACTGCATAATAAACCTCAAAAACTACTAAAATGCCTGTGCTGAGAGTTATAATCGAATAGAGAATATTCGTATATTCAATACGGATGTATACAGTCAATAATAAAAGTTGTCTTTCGTATGAAAAAAAAAAAATATTTCAGAGATTCGTATGAAATTTTCGATATCAAAAGTACAATTAATTAAAACTTCATATAAAATGCAAATATGAAAAATTCAATTTTTTAAACAATCCAAACTTTTTTTCCTAACACTAATGATTTTGATATTGATTCCGAGCCAAAAGAAGCGGAGAATTGAAGTAAGTACCTTCCTGGTGGGTTCGCTATTTATACCCTAACTTTGATCTGCCAAAAAATGTGCCTACCAGAAGTATTGATTTTAGACCCCATAAAATATATACCGATCGACTCAGAATCACATCCTGAGTCGATCTAGCGCTTGGTGTCCGGCCGTCTGTCCATGTATTTGTTGTTCACTGGATTCCGGTCACAATTATTAACCGATTTGGATGAAATTTGGTACAGGGTGTTTCTTGGGCACAAGGACGAACGCTATTGAATTCGGACGAAATCGGATCGAATTTAGATCTAGCTGTCATATATATGTATCGCCCGATTTTTACAAATGGGGTCACGTTGCTCTTATTTACAAACCGATCGTCATCAGATTTGACACAAAGTATTTTTTTTTAAATCGGTTCATATTTAAATATAGCTCTCATATATATGTATCGCCCGATTTTCCAAAATTTAGCTATAAAACCCTTATTTATCAAGCGATCTTACTCAAACTTGGCTTACTTTAATCTTCTATAGTACTAACAATATGTGTACAAATTACCAAAATCGTTTCAGATTTATGTTAGCTATAGCTCCCATATATATGCATTCCCCGATTTTCTAAAATTTGGTTTTAATAGCCTTATTTATTAACCGATCTTACTCAAATTTAGCACGAGATAACTTTCAGTGGTATCAAATAGGCCTGTAAAATATAATCCAAATCGATTCAGATTTAGATATACCTCCCATATATATGTATCGCCCGATTTTCACAAATGTCCCCTAATAACCTTATAGTGTCCTCATGTATTAACCGATCTTACTCAAATTTATCAAAAAGTTATCTTCTATAATATCAACCAAACTTGCAAAATATAATCTGAATCGGTTCAGATTTATATATACCTCCCATATATATGAAACGCCTAATTTTCAAAAATGTTCACCAATAACCCTATTTCTGACCATAATGGCCTTAGTTATAAATCGATCTTACTCAAATTTAGCACAAGATATCCTTCTCTAGTATCAATCAAACCTGCTAAATATTATCGAAATTGGTTCAGATTTACATACACATAACTCACATATATATGCATTGCTCGATTTTCTCAAATTTGGCCATAATACTCTTATTTATTAACCGATGTTACTCAAATTTCAAATTTAGATGTATCAGCCCATAGTTAAATTGTAAGGGCCGATGTTGAATGTGAACCACACCTAAACGCCAAGTTTTTTTTCCGAATTTTATTTGACATTTCTCTATTTCAGACTTACTCAATTTGAACCATGGACGTCGTGAATGGGCAGAATGGTTCCAAGAAATGACAACAGTGGATGATCAATTTTCGAAGAAAATCATCTTCAGTGATGAGGCACATTTTCACCTCAGTGGATTCGTCAATAAACAGAATGAGAATCCAAGAGTGATTGTCGAAAAACCAATGCACCCACTACGAGTGACTGTTTGGTGCGGTTTATGGGCTGGCGGCATCATCGGACCGTATTTCTTCCAAAATGAGGCCGGTCAGGCAGTTACTGTGAATGGTGTTCGCTATCGTGAGATGAAAACGAACTTTTTATGGCCCGAATTGGAAGATATGGATGTGGACGATATGTGGTTTCAGCAGGACGGTGCCACTTGCCACACAGCTAACGAAACAATGGCTCTTTTGCGCAACAAATTCAATGGCCGTGTTATCTCACATAATGGCGATGTCAATTGGCCGCCAAGATCATGTGATTTGACACCGTTGGACTTTTTTCTTTGGGGTTATTTGAAAGAAAAGGTGTACATCGATAAGCCAGCAACAATTCAAGAGCTAAAGGATGAGATAATTCGGCACATTAACGACATAGAACCACCATTATGCCTCAGCGTAATCGAAAATTTGGACCATCGGATGAAGGTGTGCCACCGAGGTCGAGGCGCCCATTTGACCGATATTGTGTTCCATACATAATTGAGTAATACCAATATATCATAATAAAATAAAATTACAATAATTTCCTAAATAGTTTGTGTTTTATTCAAAATCAACATCGGCCCTTGAATTTTTAACCATGAATTTTTAACCAAAATATGTTGCCCAATTTCACAAATTTGGATTTATTACCCACACTAATTGAGCGATTTTCTTTTGTTATACCCTTCACCACTACTGTGGTACAGGGTATCATAAGTTTGTGCATTTGTATGTAACGCCAAGAAGTATATACCGTTTAGTATACCGATCGCCTTAGAACTAAATTCTGAGTCGATTTAGCGATGTCCGTCTGTCTGTCTGTCAATCCGTCCGTCTGTCTGTATATGTAATTTTGTGTGCAAAGTACAGCTCGCAGTTTAAGTTCGATCGTCCTCAAATTTGGCACAGAGTTTTACATTGGCTCAAAGACAATCGCTATTGATTATGAAAAAAATCGGTTCAGATTTAGATATAGCTGACACCGATCTGGTCATAATTGACGTATTTATCAACGTATTTTCTCAAAATTTCGGCCAGCCAAATATTTTGGGGCTTTCGTAATGTATGCAAAATATCAGCCAAATCAGTCCAGATTTAGATATAGCTCCGATATATATCTTTCGTCCGATTTGAACTTATATGGCCTCAAAAGCCAGAGTTTTGCCCTGAGTTGCTTCAAATTTTGCATAAGGAGTACGTTTAATAGTATCGTTAAGTGTGCCAAATTTGGTTGAAATCGGTTCAGATTTAGATATAGCTCCCATATATATCTTTCGATCGATTTACACCCATATGATCATGGAGGCCAAAATTATTCTCCCATTTACGTTTTTTGCTGAGATAGCAGGATTATTATTCTAACTATACATGTCAAATTTGGTCAAAATCGGTTCATATTTATATATAGCTCCCATATACAGTTTGTCAAGAAAGTGTTTTGACAATGGGATAAAAGTTATGTTTTGTTCAATTATTTCTAGAAGTTGAAATAGTTGGCAATGTCAAAAGACTTTCTTGACATACTGTATATGTACGCCAGAGTAGGGGAAATATGGTAGAATATTTCATATTTTAGACCCATTTTCAATGGGAGTTTTCTACAATTGACTCGATAGTTTCCACAGAGAATATACTTAATATGCTATTTAAGTGTATCATCTTAATCTATGTTAATATGGCCAAAATACCCACATTTTACACAAAATTTTGTGATGATCTCCCCATATCGTAGTTATATTCTACACACTGTAATGCCAAACTTTTCACAGAATGGTCGAATTTTAAATAAAGCTCCGACTTGTGGAAATATCACCCGAATTGGCTAAATAATATATCACAACCCACAATTGACCACATATCTTGGCTTGATTTGACCAATATCCTTGTAAAATCGCCACTGCTGAGTAGCAAAAATTTTGAATATTACTCAAATTGTCCTATATCTCGAATATATATGTATGTGTATATGTTTCATCCCAGGGTTTTAGTCGATTTAATTTTTAATTTTAGCGATTTTGTAGAAGTAAAAAAATTGTCTCCAAATCGTTTCAGATATAAATATTTGTATATAGGAATATACATTTTGATATAACTCCCAACAAATTTGAAGGAGTTAATATGGTAACACAAATTTTGGCCTACATAGGGGTGAAGGGTATAATATAGTCGGCCCCGCCCGACTTTAGACTTTACTTACTTGTTTTTTAATAACATTGTGTTTCATCCCAGGGTGTTAGCCGATTTAATTTTTAATTCTAGCGATTTTGTAGAAGTACAAAAAATTTCTTCAAATCGGTTAAGATATAAATATTTGTATATGGGAACATAACCCTTCATAATAACTCCCAACAAATCTGAAGGAGTTGAGATGGTAACACAAATTTTGTTTACATAATGGTGAAGGGTATAATATAGTCGGCTCCGCCCTACTTTAGACTTTACTTACATATTTTTATTAATGGAATCAATATTAGTGGCATACTAACTCTGTAGGTGCAAAATCAACTATAGCTCCTAATAATACATAAACATGAACCCCTTAATCCCAAGCCTATACCAATGATACCCCACATATTTACTTATTTAGTAGGCGTGGTTTAGGGTATGAGTGCATTTTTGAGTGCATTTGGCGAAAATTTTTTACCTACACTTTGTATTCCTGATGACTGCATTTGTGTTCTATTCAGGGTGTGTTCGAATGAAAATTTCCCCCCTAAAACATTTACTCTGCGAATGCTATCGAATAAATGGGCAGAAATGGCAAAAGTGTTAGAACGAACAAATCGTTGTCATGTCCAAATGTTCAATTTAAAACAAATTATTCAATACACAACCGATACAGATATGGTTGGGGATAAACACACGCAGAGCCTCTCAAAGAGCCTCCAATTCATGGGGCATACACATGCACTGCAACTGTAAAACTTTTGATAAATTAGAAAGAATTATATGCAGCGAACATGAAGGAAGGCAGTGAGGCAACCAGCAGCAGCAGCAGCAGTTGTAGTAGTCAACATTTGCCGACACAGCCGACATCAAGCAAATGATGGACGGACACAGTGCTAATGCAGCGCAATTGTGACGAGGAGGTTCTATAGTTTCAATTTTGGTGAATGGATGTGCTGCTGCACAGCACTTTAAGCTGTAGTTATTATTTTGGATGCCATTATTGCTGCAGCCGTTTAATAGTAAATTGTTTGCCAATTATTTTCTGACATGACGACAAGCTCGACGGCTTGGATGATGGCGGTGATTAGCGCAGTTTTAAGATTTGTGATTAATTATCTAATTGACATTTATGATTACGACGATGATTTGAAATTGTTTAAATGCAATATTGTATTTGTATACGTCGATCATTTTGCATTAATTTTCAATGATAAATAAGAGATTTCTGTACACAGAAAAAAATATTGTTCTGAGGCCAAAGATTTAATGTTTATACCCTGCGCCACACTGTGGAACAGGGTATTATAAGTTCGTGCATGTGTTTGCAACACCCAGAAGGTGTCTTTGGCAAAAATGCTCAGGGTGGGCTCTTGAGTCGATATAGCGATGTCCGTCTGTCCGTGAGCACATTTTTGTAATCAAAGTCTAGGTCGCAGTTTTAGTCCAATCGACTTCAAATTTGGCACAAGTATGTGTTTTGGTTCAGAATAGAACCCTATTAATTTTAGAAGAAATCAGTTCAGATTTAGATATAGCTCCCATATATATATTTCGCCCGATATGGACTAATACGGTCCCAGAAGCCAGAGTTTTACCCTAATTTGTTTAAAATTTTGCACAAGAAGAACAATTAGTACTATAGTCAAGTGTGTCAAATTTTATAGAAATCGGTTCAGATTTAGATATAGCTCCCATATATATTTCGCCCGATATGGACTAATACGGTCCCAGAAGCCAGAGTTTTACCCCAATTTGGTAGAAATTTTGCACTAGGAGTACAACTAGTAGTGTAGTCAAGTGTGCCAAATTTTATTAAAATCGGTTCAGATTTAGAAATAGCTCCCATATATATCGTTCGCCCGATTTACACTCAAATGACCACAGAGGCCAATTTTTAACTCCGATTTAGTTGAAATTTTGCACAGGGAGTAGAATTGGCATTGTAGCTATGCGTGCCAAATTTGCTTGAAATCGGTTCAGATTTAGATGTAGCTCCCATTCTCATTTCGACTAACATGGTCAAAATACCAACATTTTCCTTGTAAAATTACCACTGCTTAGTCGAAAAGTTGTAAAAATGACTCTAATTTTCCTAAACTTCTAACACATGTATATCGAGCGATAAATCATAAATAAACTTTTGCGAAATTTCCTTTAAAGTGCTTCAGATTTAAATGTTTCCCATATTTTTTTACTAACATTGTGTTCCACCCTAGTGCATTAGCCGACTTAAATTTTGAGTCTATAGATTTTGTAGAAGTGTATCAAATTCTATCCAGATCGAGTGATATTTAAATGTATGTATTTGGGACAAACAACTATATATAGCCCCCAACATATTTGACGGATGTGATATGGTATCGAAAATTTAAATCTACAAAGTGGTGCCCCGCCCGACTTTAGGCTTTCCCTTACTTGTTTAATTTACATCCAAAACATTCAATTCCGATCACACCTAAAGAAGTTATGCACATTCAGTGCACCGGCTTCCGTCCTATGACAAGCCCATGTTAAATTCATCGCTTCTGCGTCAATTTTGCACCACTTCCGGATCCAAAAAGAACATTTTCATTACTTTTTTGGCCACCCTTTTTTTGCTGGGTATCGCCTGATAAATCGCAAATGCTCTTTTGTACAATTGCATCAAAATTTCTCTCGCTTCATATTTTCCATATTTTTGTGGAACAAGTTCCAATATTTTTTACTGACTACTATAAGGGATTTCAGACCCATATACTATAAGCGCTACTATAAGGGATCTCAGACCCATATTTCTATGCGTTACGATGGGTATGAAAACAATGCAGCTAAAATTACTAATCAGTAGTAAATTGGACATGCTATAGAGTTTCGGTATAAAGTTTCCTGTGAATTGAACAACGTTTCATGTGATTTGGTAAAGGACACACTTGATTTCATAGGGGGTTCATTTGATTTTTAATATATTTCGTTTGAATTGAAAATGATACGAGGTAAGTGTCTTGTATGAAGTTGATGGATCTTTCGGAAACGAAAAACTTGTACAAATATTAATCAAATAATGGATTATTTATATATTCTATAGTATTCCAAATTAATGTATTCCTAAGTATTTGTCTCATAGACCCGTTGAGATTCCTAGGACTACTACACGACTGAAAAAAAAGAACAAACCAAACTCATTAAAAAAAAGAGTTTCTAATTATGTTCATGTTTGATCACGTTTATAGCTTCAAATGCTATTTGAATAATATGCCTATAAAACTCAAAAATAGCTAACATGGGAATTTTACATGTCCTCCCCCCTCCAGTATCATTCCAACTGCGCTATGTGACAAGTGTATGCCTGATGCATTGGTTGGCCAATTGTTGATGGGAATCAAGATTTTTTTATTCAATAAAAATCATCAAAATGATTAATTTGTCTTTTTTTTGTGTGCATTTGCCTGACCGCGAGACAGGGGTTGGCCCGATGGTTATAGCATTATCAATGCCAATGGTGTGCAGTGCCACATTTTGTTCCCAAAGAAAACAATTGAATTGATTTATGACACCAAGACGCTAAGTAGACATAAGATTATGTTCCATGTTCAAGCCGAAATCTTAAGAGGATATTGTAAGCGACCGACTAGCCACCAGGCTAACAATGATGGACCATTTGACCAGCCTCCCCAGATGTTTAATCGACAACACTATGGCACACATATGATGCTGCAGAAGCTGAAATTTGGTACCCCATACCTTTGGAATCTGGTGGCTGTTCTCCGTGTCATCTCCCCAGCGGAGTCTCCTTCGAACGAATAGCCCAAATGGAGAAAAATAAATGGTTTGTGTTTTTTTTTTATTTAAGTGCCCTGACATTCATTTGTATTGTGGGCATTTTGGAGTGGCATTAATGTTGCTGTTTATGATCTTACCAAAGGTTGTGGTGGGTCTTTCTTTTGATTTTGTGATCTGCAATTTAACATTTCTCTAGTGAACATGGTGATGGTCACCGAAAAGCATCAGGTGATGTTTGCCACATGGTACTTGGTTGCAATAAAGTATGGGAAAAAACTATAGCTGTTGGAGCATTGGATGGGAATAGAAAAAAAGCAAACAAATACGGCCGAAAGTTCGGTCAGACCGAATTTTATGTATCCTCCATCATAGATTACATACAAAGATCTACTAAAGACTGTCATCCGAAATCAAATTACTCGGGTTATAATAAACGTGTGCGACGGCTAAATAATGGGTGGTTAAAATTTCAAGGGCCGATGTTGATTTTGAATAAAACACAAACTATTTAGGAAATTATTGTAATTTTATTTTATTATGATATATTGGTATTACTCAAGTATGTGTGGAACAAAATATCGGCCAAATGGGTGCCGTGACCTAGGTGGCACACCTTCATCCGATGGTCCAAATTTTCGATGACGCTGAGGCATAATGGAGGTTCTATGTCGTTAATGTGCCGAATTATCTCATCCTTTAGCTCTTGAATTGTTGCTGGCTTATCGACGTACACCTTGTCTTTCAAATAACCTCAAAGAAAAAAGTCCAACGGTGTCAAATCACATGATCTTGGTGGCCAATTGACATCGCCATTATGTGAGATAACACGGCAATTGAATTTGTTGCGCAAAAGAGCCATTGTTTCGTTAGCTGTGTAGCAAGTGGTACCATCCTGCTGAAACCACATATCGTCCACATCCATATCTTCCAATTCGGGCCATAAAAATTTCGTTATCATCTCACGATAGCGAACACCATTCACAGTAACTGACTGACCGGCCTCATTTTGGAAAAAAATACGGCCCGATGATGCCGCCAGCCCATAAACCGCATCAAACAGTCACTCTTTGTGGGTGCATTGGTTTTTCGACAATCACTCTTGGATTCTCATTCGCCCAAATGCGGCAATTCTGTTTATTGACGAATCCACTGAGGTGAAAATGTGCCTCATCACTGAAGATGATTTTCTTCGAAAATTGATAATCCACTGTTGCCATTTCTTGGAACCATTCTGCCCATTCACGACGTCCATGGTTCAAATTGGAAAAAAACTTGGCGTTTAGGTGAGGTTCACATTCAACATCGGCCCTTACAATTTAACCACCCTCTAGATTAAAACTTCTTATAATTGTCTTCCACATTGTCCATATATGGAGCATATGTTAGATAAAACAAGTCGTAAGTTCGGCCAGGCCGAATCGTATTTTAATGAAATTTTCTTTGTGTGGATATATTTTTAAGGCGCCAATTGGTTACTTCCATTATTTTACTTGCAGCATACTCTCTAGGTCTCTTTTTCTCAACACATATAACAGGTTGGTTGTCTAACAAAGAAAAACACAGTTTTTGTCAAAATTCGTTTTTATTATTCAACATAGTTCCCTTCAAGAGCGATACAACGACCTTCCAATTTTTTGATACCATTTTAGTAGTACTTCTTCGGTTTTGCCTCAAAATAGGGCTCAGTTTCGGCGATCACCTGTTCATTGAAGCCAATTTTTTCCCTGCGAGCATCCTTTTGAGGTCTGAGAACAAGAAAAAGTCGCTGGGGGCCAGATCTGGAGAATACGGTGGGTGGGGAAGCAATTCGAAGCCCAATTCATGAATTTTTGTCATCGTTCTCAATGACTTGTGGCACGGTGCGTTGTCTTGGTGGAACAACACTTGTTTCTTCTTCATATGGGGCCGTGTTGCCGCGATTTCGACCTTCAAACGCCCCAATAACGCCATACTGTTGATGGTTTTTCCCTTCTCAAGATAATCGATAAAAATTATTCGAAGCGCATCCCAAAAAACACAGGCCATTACTTTGCCAGCGGGCTTTTGAGTCTTTCCACGCTTCGGAGACGGTTCACCGGTCGCTGTCCACTCAGCCGACTGTCGATTGGACTCAGGAGTGTAGTATGGAGCCATGTTTCATCCATTGTCACATATAGACGGAAAAACTCTGGTGTATTACGAGTTAGCAGCTGCAAACACCGCTCAGAATCATCAACACGTTGTTGTTTTTGGTCAAATGTGAGCTCGCGCGGCACCCATTTTGCACAGAGCTTCCGCATATCCAAATATTGATGAATGATATGACCAACACGTTCCTTTGATATCTTTAAGACCTCTGCTATCTCGATCAACTTCATTTTACGGTCATTCAAAATCATTTTGTGGATTTTTTTGATGTTTTCGTCGGTAACCACCTCTTTCGGGCGTCCACTGCGTTCACCGTCCTCCGTGCTCATTTCACCACGCTGGAGTTTTGCATACCAATCAAATATTGTTGATTTCCTTGGGGCAGAGTCCGGAAACCCATTATCAAGCCAAGTTTTGGCTTCCACCGTATTTTTGCCCTTCAGAAAACAGTATTTTATCAAAACACGAAATTCCTTTTTTTCCCATTTTTTTCACAATAACAAAAGTTGTAATATTGTGTTAAAAAATTTGAGTTCCAAGCATATAATTTTTACACGCAAACATATGAAACACAGTCTTTTTCGTCCGTGTAGATACACGGATTGACCTGTACGCGTTGAAAGTTGGTCCCCTCTGGGGTATGCAATTTTTGTTTTAGCTCATCTCATCAAATGCGTAAATATGAACTTATTTAACCGACACAAAAATTCATTTTTGTGTGGCCGAGAGACATTTTTGCGTGGGTGAGTTGTTGATATTTGCATGATTTGACATCGGATTTGTTCACTCAATTGCTTATAACTTTGTCATTTTTCTGTCGTTTTTCTTCTATTACTTACGTTAGAGTATCCTCTATACGACCATGGAGAGAAAATTTTTTTAATGGTTTATACTTTTCTGGCGGAAAAGGTCCATTGTAAAATACGATTTTTTTTAAATTTGGCCTTTTTGCATCGATATTTTTTGAACCATTTAACTGACCAATTATAAACGATTATTCGTCATCTTAAATCATTTCATTTGAATACCAACTCCTCTTC
This sequence comes from Haematobia irritans, assembly GCF_050003625.1. Lineage (NCBI taxonomy): Eukaryota > Metazoa > Arthropoda > Insecta > Diptera > Muscidae > Haematobia > Haematobia irritans. Next base: position 170,353,579 of record NC_134400.1, read on the forward strand.
TTCTTCTTCTTTCTAACTCGAGATATAATTTGTTTAGTGAAAAAAGAGCGAAAAACTAAAAATAACGGAATATCTCAAAAACTGTTCCATAATTTTTTTTTTTAACATTTTTTCGAATTAAGCAGATCAAAATATAAGTTGCCTCTCATTAAGTGTACATGAATTTTTTTTTTTTGTGAACTAGTGTTATTTAAGTCAAAACATAATAATTCCATGAACTCAAATAGAGTTATATTGGCTTTAGTAAAATAGGGAGTTCACTTTGTTTTTGAGCGTAAAAAAAGATAATTTCTTCGCTTTTTCGGTTATTTTCTTCATGTACAATCAAAGTCGTTTACAAACTTGCTAACGACAAGTAAAAATGTCTTTAAAATAAAGTATTGGATAATATCTCATATTTTTTGCTTTGTAGTCAAGATATAAAAAGTCAACAAATTTAAGTACAATTTCATTATTTGTTCCGAATTATTAAATTCACATTGATCTTAGTCTAACAAACTTTTTTATTCATTTCAACATACTCATTTTTAAGTCGAATCAGTTAACTGTAAGGAAAAAATTACTTCAACGAATAGTGTATCGACTTTTGCACAAGGAAAATAACTAGGTTGTCCAAACCCGACACCGGTTAACCGGATTCAAGTACGCAAACCGAAACCGGATAGTGAACAAATTTGCATTTTCGGTTAACCGCGATGTTTTTTCTACACGCAAAGAAAAAAAAACGTTTGGAAAACGTGTACCGAAAACGTTTTTCTTTTGTTAGGGTTTTTTGAATTGCTCCGAAAATTGTAAACTTTTATCACCAAAAAAATTCGTTTGTTACAAAATTTTTATTTTTTCAATAAAAAAAGTTATTTTGGAAACAACAACACAGTCCATTTCGTTTATATCAAACACTGTTCTTTTCTGACTTTAGGTCTTTAATAAGACACATTTTACAGTTCAAAATTTAATATACTACAATGTAATGTTGAAAATTTTTTCGGAATCTTCAGAACATATCTGGAATATATGTTAAAAAAAAAAAAACAAAAATAAAAAAACTTTGGTCGAAGCAGGAATCGAAACCACGACCCTTGGCATGCAAGTCGGACGTAGCAACCACTGCTCCACGGTGTCAAACTAAATGTTTGTTTCTGTTAAATAAACTTTGTTTATTTGGTTCGTGGGCGCCGCAAGCTATGCTATATAAATATAACTTATATGGATATTTATCTATTGATGTCCATAACAGGTACATAGCTCAGTGGTTAGTGTGTTGGCTTACAAAGTGCATGGTCCGCGGTTCGATTCTCCGTCCAGGCGAAAGGTAAAAAAAATTAAAAATTTATAAAATCGTATAATTTCTTCTACATTGTTGGTATTGCAGGAAAAGGTGTTAAGAACTTAAAAACATCGTGGATGTGAGAAATATGTAAGGGAAAATGCAATTAGCAAGAAAACAATGTTTTTTTTTTATTTTTGAGTTTGTCTTTATGAAATCGTGGAAAAGAATAAACGTTTATCACAAAAAGCATATACTTTTCTTCCAAATACACTTCCTTACAGCGAAAAGCAAATGAGAAACGAACTTTGTTTGTCTAAAATTTCGTTTGGGAGGAAAGAATTATTTTTTTGCGTGTACCATCGGTAAAACGGTTGTTTACCATCGGTTAACCGATTTTCGGAAATTTCTATTTACTTCGTTATATTTTCATCGAGACACAGAGGATTAAAACCAACTTACTTACCACATCTTTTCACTAAGTAGCACAAAACAATCTTTGACTACACCAATCAACGATTTCGAAACGACACTTAAGTTGAAATCCTTTCTTTGAGAGCAAAAACACGGATTTTTTTAGAAGCATTGTGACGATTGTCCCATTTTTAGTCCTTGTCATGTTTCATAAAAAATAATGGCATTCAATTTTTCTATCACACTGGAAGTACAGAATAAATTAACATTAGTTTGTTTTACAATGTTCATTTTTATATAGGATGGGGGGAATATTATCTTTGTCATTCCATTTGTTACACATCGAAATATTGCTCTAAGACCCCATAAAGTATATATATTCGGGGTCGTGGTGAAATTCTGAGTCGATCTTAGCTTGTCCATCCTTCCGTCTGTTGAAATCACGCTAACTTCCGAACGAAACAAGCTATTGACTTGAAGCTTCGCATAAGTAGTTGTTATTGATGTAGGTCGGATGGTATTGCAAATGGGCCATATCGGTACACTTTTACGTATAGCCCCCATATAAACCGACCCCTAGATTTGGCTTGCGGAGCCTCTTGGAGGAACAAAATTCATCCGATCCTGTTGAAATTTGGTACGTGGTGTTAGTATATCGGTCCATAATTATATGTTATATAGCCCCAATATAAATCGATCCCCAAATTTGATCTCCGGAGCATCTTGGTTGAAAATAGGTACGTGGTGTTAGTATATGGTCTCTAACAACCATGCAAAAATTGATATCGGTCCATAATTATATATAGCTCCCATATAAATCGATCCCCAGATTTGAACTCCGCAGCCTCTTGGTTGAAATGTGGTACGTGGTGTTAGTATATCATCTGTAATAACCATGCAAAAATTGGTCCATAATTATATATTGCCCCCGTATAAATCGATCCCCAGAAGAAAAATTTATCCTCTTGGAGAAGCAAAATTTATCCGATCCTGTTGAAATTTGGTACGTGGTGTTAGTATATCATCTGTAACAACCATGCAAAAATTGGTCCATATCGGTCCATAATTATATATATGTCCCCTCTTGGATGAGCTAAATTCATCCGATTCGGTTGAAATTTGGTACATTGCGCTAGTATATGGCCGCTAACAGCCATGCAAAAATTAGTCCATATCGGTATGCACTTATATATAGCCCCCATATAAACCGATCCCCAGATTTGAACTCCGGAGCCTCTTGGTTGAAATGTGGTACGTGGTGTTAGTATATCATCTGTAATAACCATGCAAAAATTGGTCCATATCGGTCCATAATTATATATAGCCCCCATATAAATCGATCCCCAAATTTGATCTCCGGAGCCTCTTGGAGAGGCAAAATTCATCCGATCCTGTTGAAAGTTGGTACGTGGTGTTAGTATATCATCTGTAATAACCATGCAAAAATTGGTCCATATCAGTCCATAATTATATATAGCCCCCATATAAACCGATCCCCAGATTTGACCTCTGGAACCTCTTGGAGGAGCAAAATTCATCCGATTCGGTTGAAATTTGGTACATTGCGCTAGTATATGGCCGCTAACAGCCATGCAAAAATTGGTCCATATCGGTATGCAGTTATATATAGCCGATCGCCAATGACACAAACATTGGTCCATATGGTCAAGAATAATCTACCAAATTTTATTTCTAATAGAAAATTTTGCCAAATTTTTATTTCTATAGAAAATTTTTTCAAAATTTTATTTCTATAGAAAACTTTGTCAAACTGTATTATATACGTATTTAATCGACCTTGTTTTGTTTAATATATACCCCGTATGGACTAGCTTACAATTTAGAATACGGTGTTAAGAAGTTTTAAGATACCTTGCCATCGGCAAGTGTTACCGCAACCCAAGTAATTCGATTGTGGATGACAGTCTTTAGCAGGAGTTTCTATGCAATCCATGGTGGAGGGTACATAAGATTACGGCCGTATATACTTGTATTACAATGAATTGTACATTCATTGTTTTTCTATTTGGAATAAAATGAGTGTTTATAGCTCAGTTTCACTAATTTTGTATATTTTCGATTCTAACCGTTTTGAGCAAATATAAAATCTCGAAAACCGGTTCTTAAAATGTTGTGCTTTTCGGTTAAACCGAAAACAAACTTAAAAAAAAAAAAACAGTTACTTGGTCACCATAAAAATAACTTTATATCATCTTTAATATTGGCAAGAACTCTTCCTGGGGTGCAAGCTCTCTCATCCCCATACATTTGCAACAACGCACATTGCACTTTGTTGTAAATAACGACAATTATTAAAGTGCAAGACATCTCCATATGGGTAAGTAGTGCGCGTGCATTTTATAGCCTAAAAATTTTCATAATAAAACTCATATTTCATAAATGTGTATTAAATTCAGGGTGCACTCCTTTTTAATTTGAAATTCTACCATAGCCTGCTGCCCGTGTTTAATTCATTATTATTCTTATTAGCAGGACTTGATGAAAAACAGGAGACTTGCCTTTGGTGCTATGCCTGTCTCAAATGGTTTTGTAGCTCCTGGTGCTGCTATGTCCAACGTGCTTTTATTTTCATCGTTGTTGTTGTTGTTGTCGTTGTTTGTGTTGATTTTAATGGCAAGAAATGCAATTGTGACAATTGCAACCAAGTGGAAATGCATGTTCGACATACGTTTTTGTAAGCACTAAAACACACACACACACATACATACAAATACCAACAACACTTAAAGTGGCAACAACCATGGTCATTTGCAATAACACGCAAACTGGGACAATATTTAACCCCGCGGTAACAAACCTTGGACTATATGCGTGGAATCGAGAATCTCCTGACAAGAAACACGGAACATTTAATGCAAGTATTAAGAACACCAAAAGAAACAAACTATAAAAGAGCATTAAGTTCTTCCCGATCGAAGCTCCAATACCTTCCACTTTCAATTAACAATTTTTCCGTAATAGTGTGTATATATAGCTTCGTGCAATTTGGGTTGCAAAGTCTATTTTTTGATAAAGTTTGGATATTAACAGCGAAATGTACGAGTATTATATCAATAACATTTAAAATGGTTTCTGATAAAAAAGTTGGGATATCAACGACCATATGTGCGAAGATTTCATTAATAATATTTTTTTTAATATTTCTGATACAAGAGTATTATTCTTTTGATAAAGATATTGTAATGATTTTATCAATTAGTTGGCCGATACAAAAAAATCCATCAATTGATAAAAATATCGTATGTGTTATATAAGTTTTATTTCAGATGTTGCGCACATACATACATACATCTGCACATTAATTTGCAGCATCCAAAGAGAAAACAGAAAATTTAATTTAACAACATGGAATTCATGGTATACATTTTGTGATTTAGATTTATTGTGCCACCAGAATTGTACTGTCATTGCTATTAATATCTTAAAACTGTTAATCTTATTTACAGGTTGGAATCGATTTACTATTATTATTAAATATACTACTATTAATTTGGTTGAACAAATTATAGCTAAATAAAAATTATAAAACTTTTCTTTTTTGGTAAAAATATCTTTTATGTCAACCATATTTTTTATACCCTGCGCCACAGTGTGGAACAGGGTATTATAAGTTAGTGCATATGTTTGCAACACCCAGAAGGAGACGAGGGTGGGCTCTTGGGTCGATATAGCCATGTCCGTATGTCCGTGAACACATTTTTGTAATCAAAGTCTAGGTCACAGTTTTAGTCCTTCAAATTTGGCACAAGTATGTGTTTTAGCTCAGAATAGAACCCTATTGATTTTGGAAGAAATTGGTTCAGATTTAGATATAGCTCCCATATATATCTTTCGCCCGATATGCACTTATATGGACCCAGAAGACAGAGTTTTGGCCCAATTTGGTTGAAATTTGGCACTAGGAGTACAATCAGTAGTATAGTCATGTGTGCCAAATTTGATTGAAATCGGTTCAGATTTAGATATAGCTCCCATATATATCTTTCGCCCGATATGCACTTATATGGCCCAATTTGGTTGAAATTTTGCACTAGGAGTACAATTAGTAGTATAGTCATGTGTGCCAAATTTGATTGAAATCGGTTCAGATTTAGATATAGCTTCCATATATATATGTCGCCCGATATGCACTTATATGGACCCAGAAGCCAGAGTTTTATCCCGATTAGCTTGCAATTTATCACGAGGAGTACAATTAGTAGTATAGTCATGTATATATATATATATATATATATATATATATATATATATATATATATATATATATATATATATATATATATATATATATATATATATATATATATATATATATATATATATATATATATATATATATATATATATATATATATATATATATATATATATATATATATATATATATATATATCGAGCGATAAATCATAAATAAACTTTTGTGAAGTTTCCTTAAAATTACTTCAGATTTAAATCTTTCCCATATTTTTTTTACTAACATTGCGTTTCACCCTAGTGCAGTAGCCGACTTAAATTTTGAGTCTATAGAATTAGTACAAGTCTATCAAATTCTGTCCAGATCCAGAGATATTAAAATGTATGTATTTGGGACAAACCTTTTATATAGCACCCAACACAATTGACGGCTGTGGTATGGTATCGAAAATTTAGATTTACAATGTGGTGCAGGGTATAATATAGTCGGCCCCGCCCGACTTTAGACTTTCCTTACTTGTTTTGAAATCTAAAATTGTTAAATTTTCGCACCCATTATTTAAATGATTATTTATGATGATGAGGATTTTCAAGCAAATTGGATAACAACTACGTTTTCTAGAATACTAAACAATAAAATCATTTCGTGTACATCTCTTTATAGCCCTAATAGCCTCCTAATTTCGGTTTCTACTAGCGCAAAAAGTAAAATCAGAAGATCGGTCTATATGGGGGCTATACTAAAACATTGACTGATACTCACAATTTGCGGCGCACCTCTTTATGGTCCTAAAGTAGTTCTAGATTTCCAATTTCAGGCAAATTGGTTGAAAACTACGGTTTCTATAAGCCCAAGAAGTAGAATCGGGAGTTCGGTCTATATAGGGGCTACACCAAAACATGGACCGATACTTACCATTTTTACACACCTCTTTGTGGTCCTAAACTACCGCTAGATTTTCAATTTCAGACAAATTGGATAAAAACTACTGTTTCTATAAGTCCAAGACTCCATATCGGGATGTCGGTTTATATGGGGACTATATCAAAACCTGAACCGACAAAAACCTGGAGACAAAAGACGAGTTTGTGCCAAATTTCAGCACGATCTTCATTAGAAGACTGTAGCGTGATTACAACAGACGAACAGCCTGACAGCCAGACAGACAGGAGAACAGACGGACATGGTTATATCGTCTAGAATTTCTCCCTGATCAAGAACATATATACTTTATATAGTCGGAAATCGATAATTCGATGTGTTACAAACGGAATGACAAACTTATTATACCCCCGTCAAAAAATTACCAAATACCCATTAAAAATATGAAAAAAAGGAGTTATAAATATTTGAAATAGGAACTTCCAGGAGAAAATTTTTGGAAGTGCTTTTAAAGCTGTGCCTATGGAAGAACATCTAAATTATTTTGTTAGGTTAGCATACTCGCCTTGCATACAAAGGGTCAAACCATCCAAGTTTCGACCGAACACGAAAAAGTTATTCAGTGGTGGTTTATCCCCTCTCAATAATGCTGGTGATATTTCTGAGATTCTCTTTCAAAGCTTCTCTAAGTGGTTTCACTGCAATGTGGAGCGCCGTCTGCACTCGGTTACAAACAAGAGGGCCCATTTCATTGAGCTAAACATAGAATCGGGCAGCATTCAGAGATAAGAGAGGAGTTCACCACTGTGGTATCACAATGGACTGAATAGTCTAAGTGAGTCTGAAATATCGGGCTACACTAACCTACCTTTACTTTATAGGGTCTGAGACCAATATATCGATGCGTTACAAACAATGTTAGTATACACCCCTCCCTCCTACACACAAAGAATTTTTTTAATTCAATCACGAAATTAATTGAAATGATAGTATCAATTTAAAATTTAATTGAAAGTCAATTAAAAAATTAATTGATCCAGTTCAAAAATTAATTGATACTATTAATGTTTGTGATTGATTGTTGTTTCAATTAAAGGATTTGTTGAATCGATTAAACGTTTAATTGAATATGTTTTAAGCCTCAATTAAGACTTTAATTGGAAAATTCTTTGTGATTTTTATGCCCTGCGCCACACTGTGTTATAAGTTAGTGCATATGTTTGTAACACCCAGAAGGAGACGAGATAGATACATGGTGTCTTTGGCAATAATGCACAGGGTTGGTCCCTGAGTCGATATAACCATGTCCGTCTGTCCGTCTGTCTGTGAACACATTTTTGTGATCAAAGTCTAGGTCGCAATTTAAGTCCAATCGCCTTCAAATTTGGCAGATGTTCCTAATTTGGGTCAGAATAGAACCCTATTGATCTTGGAAGAAATCGGTTCAGATTTAGATATAGCTCCCATATATATCTTTCGCCCGATATGCACTAATATGGACCCAGCAGCCAGTGTTTTATACCGATTTGCTTGAAATTTTGTACAAACATAACACTTAGTCGTATAGTCAAGTGTGCAAAATTTGATTGAAATCGGTTTAGATTTAGATATAGCTCCCATATATATCTTTCGCCCGATATGGACTAATATTGTTCTAATAGCCAGAGTTTGTGCCCAATTTGGTTGAAAGTTTGCACAGGGAGTAGATTTAGCATTGTAGGCGTGCCAAATTTGATTGAAATCGGTTCAGATTTATATATAGCTCCCATATATATCTTTCGCCCGATATGGACTAATATTGTTCTAATAGCCAGAGTTTTTGCCCAATTTGGTTGAAATTTTGCACAGGGAGTAGATTTAGCATTGTAGGCGTGCCAAATTTGATTGAAATCGATTCAGATTTATATATAGCTCCCATATATAGCTTTCGCCCGATTTACACTCATATGACCACAGAGGCCAATTTTTTACTCCGGTTTAGTTGAAATTTTGCACAAGGAGTAGAATTAGCATTGTAGCTATGCGTGCCTAATTTGGTTGAAATCGGTTCAGATTTGGATATAGCTCCCATATATATGTTTTTCTGATTTCGACAAAAATGGTCAAAATACCAACATTTTCCTTGTAAAATCGCCACTGCTTAGTCGAAAAGTTGTAGAAATGACTATAATTTTTCTAAATTTCTAATACATATATATAGAGCGATAAATCATAAATAAACTTTTGCGAAGTTTCCTTAAAATTGCTTCAGATTTAAATGTTTCCCATATTATTGTGTTCCACCCTAGTGCATTAGCCGACTTAAATTTTGAGTCTATAGATTTTGTAGAAGTCTATCAAATTCTGTCCAGATCGAGTGATATTTATATGTACGTATTTGGGACAAACCTTTATATATAGCCCCCAACACATTGCCAATGTCCTCTACTACGATTGTCCTCTGAAAAAACTACGTATCCAAAAAGACTTTATCCTTCAGGAAAATATTAATTCTCAACTCTAAGATTGGTTGAGCATATTCCAATTTGCTATGCCTGCTTATCCATTGAGACAATGCGTTTTTGTTTCATTTTATTCATAGTGTTGCAATTTTTCCACTTATCTTTTTTCCCGTTTTATTTTTGTTTCTGTAAATTTCCATTTTGTTCAGAAACACACATTCCGGATGTCAAAGGATATTTTAAGTTTGTTACACTTCGAAACATGGAAAAGCTTTGAATCGCTTTTCGTTTATTGCAGTATATGGTCCCTGTTTTTTTCTTCTGTTTGCATTTTAATTACAGGATTCATAGTATCGAGACAAGAGAAGTTCCATTGTGGTTTAACTATGCCTATGTGAAACCTCTATTTTGGAGACCTGCAACCTCATGATGTGGCCACAATGAAAAAGGACAAGGCCAACAGCTTTGAGAAGAAGAAAAAAAAAACAACAAAAAAAAAATAATAATTAAAACATGCTAAACAGCATGTTCGGATGTATTACTTTGCAAACGCTGTTGGTTATTTTAATGGATTGTGGAACAGTGGGACAGACGGTATAATTTATTAATCATCTATGTAGAGTCTCAAGTTTGACCTAAACCTAAATTATCTTTCATCCCAGCAAAAACTGGGTAAGCACTAGTGATTCTTTCAGTAATACCGGTAATCAAAATGTAACTAATTGCAGTAATACCTGGATTTAAAAATAATAACTTACCTGTGTAGGCAAAAGTGATTCTTTCCATTAATACCGGTAATCAAAATCATATCTTGAGATCCGCGTTCGGCTTTACAGTATGCATCGTTAATAGTAACGATAAGTAATGCCAAATTACATTTCAGAAAAAAAAAATTGCCAATACAATATATATTTGTTTTCTAAAGTTGTATAGTTAGTAAATAATTTATATTACAAAATAACATCATTGGATATAGCCATGTCGTGGAGCCTGGTATAGTGTGTTGGATTACAAAACAACAGGGGTGAGTTCGCAATTTTTGGGTATCTTTATGGTAGATATATTATTTTTGGAGAGCTGGTATGCTTGCAAAGAAGTACTTATTTTTCGAATGCTGGTATGCTTGCACGGAAGTACTTTCCTCCAATGTCATGCCCGTGTAAAAGTGTTACTAGTGGTATATGTACGAGGAAGTTGTTACCAATTTGGCGCAGGCATACTTGTACTCATACCTGGTAATAGGAGTTTTTGCTAGGATGGAAGTTTCTTCCTTTTTGCAAGAGTGGGGACATTTTCGGACAGTGGAAAGTTAATCAAATTTGTACTTCGTGATTGATAACAGATAGCGTAGTTCGGGATATATGCATCACATAAAATTTAAACTATGTTCATGTCATCTCCCCATTTCACAGCTTTTATGTGTCATTTTCCCGGAATGTATACAACATATACTGCAAAAATACGAATGCGAATTTTGTTTAGCATAGAAGACGCATTTCTCTGCTATACAATTTTTTCCTTGTCCAAAAGTCGATAAACTTTTCAATGAAGTCGTTTTGTCCAAATAGTTAAGTGGTTCGACTTAAAACTGAGTATCTATACATGAAAGAAAACTTCGTCTACACGCAAAAAAATAATTCTTTCCTCCCAAACGAAATTTTAGACAAACAAAGTTCGTTTCTCATTTGCTTTTCGCTGTAAGGGAGTGTATTTGGAAGAAAAGTATATACTTTTTGTGATAAACGTTTATTCTTTTCCAGGATGTAAAAACCATTTCATAAAGACTAACTCAAAAAATTTTTTTTCTGGCTAATTGCATTTTCCCTCACATCTTTCTCACTTCCACGAAGATTTTTAGTTCTTAGCACCTTTTTCTGTAATACAAACAATGTAGAAGAAATTATACGATTTTATAAATTTTTAAAATTTTTTTACCTTTCGCCTGGACGGAGAATCGAACCGCGGACCATGCACTTTGTAAGCCAACACACTAACCACTGAGCTATGTACCTGTTATGGTCATCAATAGATAAATATCCATATAAGTTATATTTATATAGCATAGCTTGCGGCGCCCACGAACCGAATAAACAAAGTTTATTTAACAGAAACAAACATTTAGTTTGGCACCGTGGAGCAGTGGTTGCTACGTCTGACTCTCATGCCAAGGGTCGTGGGTTCGATCCCTGCTTCGACCAAAGTTTTTTTTTTTTTTTTTTTTTTACATACATTCTACATATGTTCGGAAGATTCCGAAAAAAATGTTCAACATTACATTGTACTATATTTAATTTTGAACTGTAAAATGTGTTTTATTAAAGACCAAAAGTCAGAAAAGAACAGTGTTTGATATAAACGAAATGGACTCTGTTGTTGTTTCAAAAATAACTTTTTTTATTGAAAAAATAAAAACTTTGTAACAAACGAATTTTTTTGGTGATAAAAGTTTAAAATTTTCGAAGCAATTCAAAAAACTCTAACAAAAGAAAAACGTTTTCGGTACACGTTTTCCAAACGTTTTTTTTCTTTGCGTGTAACTAAGGTCAACTTAATAATTCGGAAAAATTCTTTAAAGGTAATGAAATCGTCTTTTAGCTTGGTGACTTTTTGTATCTTGACTACAAAGTAAAAAGCATTTAAAAATAGAATATGTTTTTCAATACATTATTTTAAAGACGTTTTATACTTGGAACATAGTATAATTTCCACTTGAAGTTGAGTCTGAATTTGAAAATCTGAGTTGTCGTTGACACATTGATGGCACATGGAGAAAAAAGCTAAAAAGACAAATATATTAAAATTTGTTGTTTGTTAAAATTTGTACGCAAAACTCAAATTTAAAAGAGAATTGTCCTTACTTCAGTTCTCCGCTTCTTTGCCTCGGAATCAATGACAAATAAACTTAGTGTAAAGACATAACCGTTGGGCATGTTTTTCAGTGTAGTTTTCTTGGTTCTCAATGTGTCAAGCTTCGTCTCCACAAAACAGTATTTGCGTGAAGCTTGCGAACAACTGCTCCAAAGGCTACAAATGATCGGCTCAAGCTAAAAAACATTATGTGGTTACCTCGGTCAAACCTGGATGGATCACAGAAGCTTTGTATCGAACTAAATTGATGCGTTTGAGACGAGATTGCATGATGCCACACTATTGGAAAAGTCAATGCAAAAAATTAAAAAAAATTATTAGAAAACACTCCAATGCAAAGTCCCACCCCATCGGCCGTATATGTCAGTTTCGCCGATTTGCGAATTTGCGCTACCAATAGTATAAAAATCCCTAAAATGTTAAGTCCTTAAAATATGTAATTATGGACTGATGTGAAAAATTTTTTTCGTTAAAGAGCATATATTGGCATCACAACCGGATCTAGGAGACTCCAGAGATTTTCCTCTCTAGAACACTCAAGAAGTCACGTCCACTGCTTGTTTCGTCCGCAACTAAGCTTGATTTCCCAAGACAAACTTCGCTATATCTACACAGAAGTTCACCACGACCCAGAATATATACCCTACGGGTAATTGGTGCAAATTGACACTAATGGACCTATCACAGGACTAGTACACCAGTGCTCCAGTTTATCACATTTTTTAATTTTCATATAATTTATTGATTTCTATACTCTCTTGATATTAAAATCTAATTGGATCTACACTTCTACTAAAATACAACAATAAGAATTATCTATTGTTCAACATAATCGAAAAACTTGTCCTTTCTGGTGCGATTCGGATGCTTAAAATGATACAGGTCCCTAAGAGTTTGTCGCTTACTGAATCTTGAGGACCTGCCTATGGAGGACGTGTCCAGGAATAAGTTCAAGTCCTGTCCTAAAGTGTAAATTTACACCGCCAATGACAAATCCATGTTAAAGTGAACGGTGCCTTCCATAAAATTGGACCAGAACTGCGACTGGACCACACATACCAGGGACTAGTCCTGTACCGATCCTGGGGTTGACCCATTTCCCGTAGGGTATATACTTTATGGGGTCTGTGGCCAAAGAACGTAGTGTAGTGGTTAGCATACATGGCTTGGTCAAACCCAGTTTTGATCAAACACCAACAAGTTTTCCAGCGATATTTTTGAGTGTTTCACAGCTTCTCTAAATGATTTCACCCTAATGTGAAATGCCGGTCGGACTCGGTTATAAAAAGAAGGTCCTTTCTAATCGAACTAAACATATAATCGAGGAGCACTAATTGATAAAGAAAACAAGTAAGGAAAATCTAAAGTCGGGCGGTGCCGACTATATAATACCCTGCACCATTTTGTAAATCCACATTTTCGATACTATAAGAAATCCGTCAAATGTGTTGGGTGCTATATATAAAGGTTTTTGTCCCAAATACATACATTTAAATCTGACTCCATCTGGACAAAATTTATAATCTATAGACTTAAAATATAAGTCGGCTAATGCCCTGGGATGGTACACTATGTTAATAAAAAACAAGTAAGGAAAGTCTAAAGTCGGGCGGGGCCGACTATATTATACCCTGCACCACTTTGTAGATCTAAATTTTCGATACCATATCACATCCGTCAAATGTGTTGGGGGCTACATATAAAGGTTTGTCCCAAATACATACATTTAAATATCACTCGATTTGGACAGAATTTGATAGACTTTTACAAAATCTATAGACTCAAAATTTAAGTTGGCTAATGCACTAGGGTGGAACACAATTTTAGAAAAAAAAAATATGGGAAACATTCAAATCTGAAGCAATTTTAAGGAAACTTCGCTAAAGTTTATTTATGATTTATCGCTCGATATATATGTATTAGAAGTTTAGGAAAATTAGTCTTTTTTACAACTTTTCGACTAAGCGGTGGCGATTTTACAAGGAAAATGTTGGTATTTTGACCATTTTTGTCGAAATCAGAAAAAATATATATGGGAGCTATATATAAATCTGAACCGATTTCAATCAAATTTGGCACACATGACTATATTACCAATTGTACTCCTAGTGCAAAATTCCAACCAAATTGGGCCAAAACTCTGGCTTCTGGGGCCATATAAGTCCATGTCGGGCGAAAAATATATATGGAAGCTATACCTAAATCTGAACCGATTTCAATCAAATTTGACACACATGACTATACTACCAATTGTACTCCTTGTGCAAAATTTCAAGGTAATCGGGATAAAACTCTGGCTTCTGGGTCCATATAAGTGCATATCGGGCGAAAGATATATATGGGAGCTATATCTAAATCTGAATCGATTTCAACCAAATTTGGCACGCATAGCTGCAATGCTAAATCTACTCCCTGTGCAAAATTTCAACCAAATTGGGCCAAAACTCTGGCTTTTAGGACCATATTAGTCCATATCGGGCGAAAGGTATATATGGGAGCTATATCTAAATCTGAACTGATTTCAATCAAATTTTTCACACTTGACTATACTACTAATTGTATTCCTAGTGCAAAATTTTAACCAAATTCGGCCAAAAATCTGTCTTCTGGGGCCATATAAGTGCATATCGGGCGAAATATATATATGGGAGCTATATCTAAATCTGAACCGATTTCTTCCAAAATCATTAGGGTTCTATTCTGACCCAAAACAGGAACTTGTGTCAAATTTGAAGGCGATTGGACTTATATTACGACCTAGACTTTGATCACAAAAATGTGTTCACAGACAGACGGACAGACGGACATGGTTATATCGACTCAGGGAACCACCCTGAGCATTATTGCCAAAGACACCATATGTCTACCTCGTCTCCTTCTGGGTGTTACAAACATATGCACTAACTTATAATACCCTGTTCCACAGTGTGGCGCAGGGTATAAACACTGAATAGTCTAAGGGAGCCTGAAATAACGGGCTGCTACAATTCCTAATCTAACCTAACATGGGTCGAAGGCCAATATTTCGATATGTTCCGAACGAAATGACAATGTTAGCATACCTCCCATTCTATGGTAGAGGGTACCCAGCAACAACTGGGTAAGTAGTTGTGGTGAAATACTGCTTACCAAGAGCATAAATCAAATACATGCACTGAAAAAACAGTGAACCCACCAGGAAAGATAACTTTCGATTAATTTTAGAAAATTTTGAACTTTTTTAGAAAATTTTAACTAAACGGTATTACAAGCGCTGGCATCACTCCGATATGGCAAAAATAAGTAAATATTTTTCGACAAATTCAAGAAAATTTATTAGACATAACTAAATTTTTTCAGTAGTTAAAGAAAATTTTGTAGTTTTAAGAGAAATCTTGGAGTTCAAAATTGCAAGGATGTCTTTAGTGACATACGAAGTTCACGATGGACACATTTTGGGTAAATTTTACAAATTTAAAGACATAATGAACTATTTTGTAAGAAATACGAAATTAGGAAATCTTTATGCTTTATTTGTGTATAACTTTTTCCCGTTTTTTAGTTCATTTAACTAACATACGCAAAAAATTATTTGACTAAAATAAACTTTTTCCAAACATAATGATTCTATGAACTAATATAAAGTTAATATGGCTTTAGTGAAATAGAGAGTTCACTTTTTTTTGAGTGTGCGTTCTAGAACGCATCTCATACTTTTGTTGTTTATTTTTAGCAAAAACAATAGAGATAAGATGATGGGAGTTTGGCCTACGTCAAACCAAATGTTGCATTGACGGTGCTAGTTCCATACATGTTTGTAATTTTTATACCCTGCGCCACACTGTGGAACAGGGTATTATAACCCAGCAAAAAAAGCGTCGCCATAAAAGTAATGAAAATGTTCTTTTTGGATCCGGAAGTGGTCCAAATTGACGCAGAAGCGATGAATTTAACAAGTTTTCGTTCAAAAAGAGGACATGTTTTTCAACACTTTATTTTAAAGACGTTTTTTACTTGAAACATAGCATAAATTCTTAATCTGAATTTGGAAAATAAAGTCGTTAACTCGTTTTTAAAGGACTTTGATAGCATTTGATGAAAAACAGATGAAAACAAGTATATACGGCCGTAAGTTCGGCCAGGCCGAATCATATGTACCCTCCACCATGGATTGCGTAGAAACTTCTACGAAAGACTGTCATCCACAATCGAATTACTTGGGTTGTGGTATCTTAAAACTCTTAACATCGTTTTCTAAATTGGGAGTTAGCCCATACGTGGTAGAGAGCCAGAATTGAAATATGAAATATCGCTTATATGGGGGCTATATACAATTATGAACTTGATATGGCCCAATTTTTGTGCGATTGGGGATCGATTTATCTGAGGGCTATATGTAACTATAGACCGATATGGACCTAGTTAGGCATGGTTGTTAACGGCCATATACTAGCACAATGTACCAAATTTCAACTGACTCGGATGAAATTTGCTCCTTCAAGAGGCTCCAAAACCAAATCTCGGGATCGGTTTATATGGTGGATATATATATGATTATGGACTGATATGGACCACTTTTGGCATGACTGTTAAATATCATGTACTACCACCACGTACCAAATTTCAACCAGACCGGATGAATTTTGCTTGCCCAAAAGGCACCGGAAGTCAAATCTGGGGATCGGTTTTATAGGGGCTATATATAATTATGGACTGATATGAACCAATTCCTGCATGGTTGTTGGATACCATATACTAACAACACGTACCAAATTTCAAGCGAATCGGATGAATTTTGCTCTTCCAAGGGGCTCCGAAGATCAAATCTGGGGATCGGTTTATATGGGGGCTATATATAATTATGGACCCATTTCGACCAATTTTTGCATGGGTGTTTGAGGTCATATATTAACACCACGTGCCAAATTTCAACTAAATCAGATGAATTTTGGTCTTCCAAGAGGCTCCGGAGGTCAAATCTGGTGATCGGTTTATATAGGGGCTATATATAATTATGGACCGATGGGGACCATTTTTTACATGGCCATTAGAGACCATATACTAACACCATGTACCAAATTTCAGCCGAATGAAATTTGCTTCTCTTAGAGGCTCCGCAAGCCAAATCGGGGGATCGGTTTATATGGGGGCTATATGTAATTATTGACCCATCGGTCAATATTTTTGCATAGTTGTTAGAGACCATATACTTACATAATATACCAAATTTCAGCAGGATCGGATGAAATTTGCTTCTCTTAGAGGCTCCGCAAGCCAAAGCGGGGAATCGGTTTATATGTGGGCTATATATAATTATGGACCGATGTGGACCAATTTTTGCATGGTTGTTAGAGATCATATGCTGACACCATGTACCAAATTTCAGCCGGATCGGATGAAATTTGCTTCTCGTAGAGTCCCCGCAAGCCAAATTTGGGGGTCCGTTTATATGGGGGCTATACGTAAAAGTGGACCGATATGGCCCATTTGCAATACCATCCAACCTACATCGATAACAACTACTTGTGCCAAGTTTCAAGTCGGTAGCTTGTTTCCTTCGGAAGTGAGCATGATTTCAACAGACGGACGAACGGACGGACATGCTCAGATCGACACAGAATTTCACCACGACCCAGAATATATATACTTTATGGGGTCTTAGAGCAATATTTCGATGTGTTACAATCGGAATGACAAAGTTAATATACCCCCATCCTATGGTGGAGGGTATAAAAACGAGAAATTAAAATTTGCAAGAACACAAAACCCAAATTTAAAAGAGAATTTTGTCTGAAAAGTATCCTTACCTGTATTCTCCTTCTTCTTTGGATCGGAAGCAACACCAAATTTATTAAAGTAAAGACAAAACCTTTGGAATCGCGCATGATTTTTTTCAGTGTATATTATTTAAATAATGGAATATATTTACTGTAATTGAGGACCATTAAAACCCTTGTTGCCACCAATCTTATATGTGCTTTTTACTCACCGATTTTCTATAACATTTCTTTTCTGGCCCACAGTGCCCCATTTATACAGGCAACTTTAATACAACCATAGACAACTAACATATGCACTCATTGCAAACTCCTCTTTTTGGATGGTCAGTGGCCTTTATTCCTGCTGGTGTTCCCGGCTAGGGTTCTTTTCTTTGTTTTATCGCTGTTTAATAGGAGCAAACTGTTATGGCACAGCCAAGTATCAGAATGTCCTAAAGAGCCTCACGCAAAAACAAAAAAAAAAAAAAATGGGCAATCGTGGAAACCGCATAGCCAGCCACAATACTTTTTCCACTACCACCGAGCTATTTTGTATGTCCGCATTAAGTGATCCTTTTTTTAACATTTTTCTCATGTTTTGTTAAAGGGGTTCTTTCAATTTTTGTTTATCAGATTCTTTAAATTTAAATGAGAAGATGCAGAAAATAACAAAAACAAAAAAGAAAATTTTTTATAGCAAAAATTAATTTTTTAAAGTGGTATTAACAAATTGCACCATGCCCAGTCTTGCCGTTACACAGTTGTTTTAATGGTGTTCTACTTTCCTCGATAAAATTTCATTGCTGGGGAAAGATATTTTTCTGTTGTTGGTAAATTTTATTAATTAGGTTGAGCGCAAAACGCTTTATAACTTTTTGTCCCATACTGTGATGGGGTGTCGTAATGCCAACCAACACAGATATCGAACCTTAACATTGGGTGTGTTTTGCTAGCTAGCTTTTGGAGAATTAATAAAGGATATGGGTTAATTTGTTGTTGTCCAGTATAAATTTTGGCCATCAATTTTTTTCTTTTGCTGGCATAAGGAATGCGAAGAAGCTACAGGTGCGGTTTCGCAAAAAAAAACATTTATTTAACACTCAATTGGTGGTATTAGCGGTGGTGGCGACATCAGGACCTTCTTTCATGTTCAAGCAATTTTTCAACATTCAAAATGTGCCACATTATTATAATTAGTCAAATATTAAAATAAACATATAAAGGCTACAATATTAAGTACACGCAAAGAAAAAAACACATTTGGAACGCGTGTATCGCATATGTTCTTCTTTTCTTGCAGTTTTTTGAATTCTATAAGAAGAGTTCAAACCATTATGTTTGGGGAACGTGTGTCGACAGCCAGGAAGTCTGGATCGGGGGGAAATCGAAAACCGGAAGCCGCTGAGACGACAAAGAGAGTTGCCGGTAGTTTCTAGCGAAACCCTAACCTTTCTCTCCGAGATGCCGCAAATAAGCTGGGTGTATCGTCTACAACCGTGCATCGAGCCAAAAAACGAGCCGGACTATCGACTTACAAGAAGGTAGTGACTCCAAATCGCGATGATAAACAAAATACGACGGCCAAAGCGCGATCACGGAGGCTGTACACGACAATGCAGACGAAGCTTGACTGCGTGATAATGGACGACGAAACCTACGTCAAAGCCGACTACAAGCAGCTTCTGGGACCGGAGTTTTATACGGCAAAAGGAAGGGGAAAGGTAGCAGATATTTTCAAGCACATAAAACTGTCAAAGTTCGCAAAGAAATATCTGGTTTGGCAAGCCATCTGTACCTGTGGCTTGAAAAGCAGCATTTTCATAGCTTCCGGGACTGTCAACCAAGAATTTTACGTGAAAGAGAGTTTGAATAAACGTCTGCTGCCTTTCCTGAAGAAACACGGTTGTTCCGTACTGTTTTGGCCGGATTTGGCATCTTGCCAAGGCCATGGATTGGTACGCCGCCAACAACGTGCATGTGGTTCCCAAGGACAAGAACCCTCCCAACACGCCAGAGCTGCGCCCAATTGAGAAATACTGGGGTATTGTCAAGCGGAACCTAAAGAAGACCAAAAAAACTGCTAAGGACGAGCAGCTAACTGAATATTTTTCCTGAATTTTATACTAATTGAACTTGAAAAAGAAATTTTATTTGATTTTTTAAATAAACGATTTCACCGTTTTCCCTTGACCAAATTTTGACAGTATCACCCTTTATAATATAGATGGCCCCGATACAATGAAGAAACAGTTCTTTCGCCTGGAACGAAATTTTGGACAAACAAAATTAATTTTCGTTTGCTTTAAGAGCAAAAAACTCGAATCAATGACTTTTTCATTTTAGAGCCAAAAGAGAACTTTCTTTGTCTAAACTCTTCCTACAGTCTAAACTTTCGTTACGTGTTTAGTAGAGCTGTTGTTATTTCAAATCAGTCCGTATGCACTTCTGCAATGAACTACACGGATAAAAAAGACTGTTTTTCATATGTTTGGCTATAAACATTATATGTTTGAAACACAAATTTTTAAACACAATATTTTTGAGTGCAAGCATATAATGTTCATAAACTAGCATAACATGTTTGGGACATATATGTTAATATGTTAGAACATATTATGTTTGGGACATAAAATGTTTGTAAATATAATATGCTTGGATGCAAACATATATTAATTTAGAAATATCCTATAAACATATATGTGTTTAGTAGCTTGGAGCGCTATTTAACAGGGAGCGATATTGAATTAAGTTGGTGGTTGTTGCTTGTTATTAAAAAATTAACATTTTATTTTTCCTTGGGCAATTGATCAGCTACTTCTTTGATCCTTACAAACTGTGTGGTCCGCTGTTCGAATCCCCGTCCGGCAAAAGGTAAATTTAAAATAAAAAAAAATCATAAAATTGAATAATTTCTTCTACAATGTTTGTATTGCAGAAAAAGGTGCTAAGAACTAAAACATCTCGTGTAAGTGAGAAAGATGTGGCGGAATATACAATTAGGCAGAAACAAAATTTTGAGCATTCAGGTCGAAAACCTATGTTGTTAGCACCTGTTTATTTTCATAATTCATTATGATTGTAAATATATAAATAAATAAATAAAATTTTGAGCACAATATTGTTTGGGAGATTTTTTTTAAGCATATAATATTTTCGGGTGCAAAATGTTTCCAAACATATTATATGTTCACATAATAACATATTGTTTTTTGGAAGACAACATTATTGAATTTGGATGCAAAAATACAAAATGTTTGGAACTTAGACTACCCAAACATATATTGTTTAGACCAATATGCTTTCAAACATATTACATATTGGAAGAGATCAAACATATAAATGTTTGGGCAATACCCAAAAATGTATATGCTTGAAGCAAAATATGTTTGGGAGTATATGTTACAGAGGCGATTTTTTGTGAGGGTGTACGAACACAATCATAAGAAGTTTTCAATATCCTGAAAACTTTTTTTTATTCTACATCCAAAGAAAAAATACTTTCTAACAGAATGACATTTTAGACACATGAAACTGCCTTTTGTTATAGAGAGTCAATAATAGCGAATTTATGACAGACGATGTAACTATTATCTCTAATCTTTTTTAGTCAACTTTCACGAAAAAGTAAAGTATAGAGTCAAAAGAAAACATGGTCTAAAATTTCATTTTACAATATATAAATCTCTTCATTTAGTGTAATTTTCATTATTTTTTTTAATCGAATGCTCAAATCTACGTAACTATCGCATGCATATTAAGACGTTTAGTATTCTCTCTTTATTCAGTGCTAATATCGTTAGATTTATTGCCTGTCCAAGAGATTGGCGAAACTTTTCCAATGACTTAATCCCCTTTTAAAATTTTAAATCCATACTCAAATGTTGTACGTAAATTTCAAAGAAGCAATACTTTAAGATATTTATTCAAGCTCTAACAACTTCGTATCCCCACAACCACATACTCTAATAGATCACATTTTATCCTTAAGAACATCTCTAGGAATTCTATACAATTTGATGTATGTCTAATAAATTACATTAACCCTTTAATACTTACACTCGCACACACACGCAAACACACCTATCTACTGGGAAGTCCTTTGTAATCTAATGCACATTCATACACTCAGTTGAATAAGGGCGTTTGCCTGCGTGTATGTATGTGTGTAAATGCATTGTATGCCGAGTATTAATTGGGAAACTTGCGAACTTGATGTTGTCTCCTTATGCACGAATGAATGCTTCAATAATTTTGGAAACATATCCCTAGTTTACCGATAGACTTCTATATATAAATGCTAGATGTACGATTTGGGGTAGCTCTTATTATATGCAACATGCAGAGAAGGAATCACCTCAAACATGTTCTAAGGGCAAAAAGAATTTTTTGGGAGGGGAATTTCACCACGACATTTTTTTTCTAGCAGCCCAAGAAATAAATGCGCGAGGTAGGTCTATATGGGGGCTAAACCAAAACATGAACCAATACTCACCATTTTCGATACACCTCTTAATGGCCCTCAAATAAATTCGGTAAAAACTACGAATTCTAGAAGACCAAGAAGTAAAATCGGGAGTTCAGTCTATATAGGGGTTCTATACCAAAACATGGACCGATACGGACCATTTTCGATACACCCCTTTATGGTCCTAAAATACCTCTAGATTTCTAATTTCGGACAAATTGCATAACAAATTTCAACCGGATCGGATGAAATTTCCTTCTGTAAGAGGCTCCGCAAGTCAAATCTGGGGGTCGGTTTATATGGGGGCTATACATAAAATTGGTCCAATATGGCCCATTTGCAATACCATCCGACCTACATCAATAACAACTACTTGTGCCAAGTTTCAAGTCGATAGCGTGTTTCGTTCAGATGTTAGCATGATTTCAACAGACTGACGGACATGCTAAGATAGACTCAGAATTTCACCACGACCCGGAATATATATACTTTATGGGGTCTTAGAACAATATTTCGATGTGTTACAAACGGTCTTCCGATGTGATTTTTTGAGCGTCTAGAGACCCAAAATGTGATCCGAAGATTTGTTGAAACTTCATAAAAGTTTAAAAATTAAAAAAAAAAAAAATCATTTGGATCTTCGTATTTTTCAATTTTTTTTTTCGTTTTATTTTTTGTTGTTTTATTAAAAAAACCACATTTTTGTCGCAAAAGTGTGGTTGTTTTGTGGTGGTTTGTAAAATATTATAATCTAAGTGATGTTCATATCAGGGATACAAAACTCGAGAATCGGTTATTTGAATTTTTGTGAAAAGTCTTGACACAACCAAAAAAAAAACAACTATTTCAATCACGAAATTATTGACCCAATTAATTTTTTAATTGAAGTGTCTTCAATCACGAAAATGGTAGTATCAATAACAGTTTTAATTGGACACAAACACTATTTGATTAAAAAATTAATTGATGTTGATTACAAAAACTAATTAATTGTTTATTGATTCAAACAATATTTGATTAAAAATTTAATTGTTGGTGATTGCAAAAATCAACTAATTTTTTAATTTTTACAATAAAAAATTTCATAGATATGGATTGGAAAACTCAATCATTTTTTTAATTGATACAAATTAGTATTTAATCAAACTTCAGTCCAATTTTTAATTAAATTTTTAATTAAATCAGTTAAATAATTAATTGGATCTTGCAATCGACATCTATTACATTTTTTAATTAAATTTTTAATTGAAACAATTAATTGTATAAGAAAAACATCGAAAATTTTCCCTCATTTTCTTATGTAACTGTGTGTGTTCTTAGTTCTAGTTTTTGATTATATCAATTATTTTTATACCCACCGTGGTGCAATGGTTAGCATGCCCGCCTTGCATACACAAGGTCGTGGGTTCGATTCCTGCTACGACCGAACACCAAAAAGTTTTTCAGCGGTGGATTATCCCACCTCAGTAATGCTGGTGACATTTCTGAGGGTTTCAAAGCTTCTCTAAGTGGTTTCACTGGAATGTGGAGCGCCGTTCGGACTCGGCTATAAAAAGGAGGTCCCTTGTCATTGAGCTTAACATGGCAATCGGGCAGCACTCAGTGATAAGAGAGAAGTTCACCACTGTGGTATCACAATGGACTGAATAGTCTAAGTGAGCCTGATACATCGAGCTGCCACATAACCTAACCTAACCTTTATACCCTCCACTATAGGATTAATATATATTATATTATATTAACTTTGTCATTCCGTTTGTAACACATCGAAATATTGCTCTAAGACCCCATAAAGTATATATATTCTGGGTCGTGGTGAAATTCTGAGTCGATCTAAGCATGTCCGTCCGTCCGTCCGTCTGTTGAAATCACGCTAACTTCCGAACGGAACAAGCTATCGACTTGGAACTTGGCACAAGTAGTTGTTATTGATGTAGGTCGGATGGTATTGCAAATGGGCCATATCGGTACACTTTTACGTATAGCCCCATATAAACGGACCTTCAATTTTGGCTTGCGAATCCTCTAATCCTCTAAGCAAATTTAATCCGATCTGGCTGAAATTTGGTACATGGTACTAATATATGGTCCTTAACAACCATGCAAAAATTGGTCCACATCGGTCCATAATTATATATAGCCCTCATATAAACCGATCTTCAAATTTGGCTTGTGAATCCTCTACGAGAAGCAAATTTCATCCAATCCGGCTGAAATTTGGTACATGGTGTTAGTATATGGTCCCTAACAATCATGCAACAATTGGTCCATAATTATATATAGCCCCCATATAAACCGATCCCCAGATTTGGCTTGCGGAGTCTCTAAGAGAAGCAAATTTCATCCGAACCGGCTGAAATTTAGTACGTTGTGTTTGTATATGGTCTCTAACAACCGTGCAAAAATTGGTCCACATCGGTCCATGATTATATATATCCCCCATATAAACCGATCCCCCGATTTGGCTTGCGGAGCCTCTAAGAGAAGCACATTTCATCCGATCAGGCTGAAATTTGGTACATGTAAGTATATGGTCTCTAATGACCATACAATTTGGTCCACATCGGTCCATAATTATATATTGCCCCCATATAAACCGATCACTAGATTTGACCTCCGGAGCCTCTTGGAAGACCAAAATTCATCTGATTCAGTTCAAATTTGGTACGAGGTGTTAATATATGGCCTCCAACACCCATGAAATATTGGTCGAAATCGGTTCATAATTATATATAGGCCTCATATAAACCGATCCCCAGATTTGACCTCCGGAGCCCCTTGGAAGAGCAAAATTTATCCGATTCGGTTGAAATTTGGTACGTGATGTTAGTATATTGTATCCAACAACCATGCAGGAATTGGTTCATACCAGTCCATAATTATATATAGCTCCCATATAAACCGATCCCAAGATTTGACCTCCGGTGCCTTATGGAGAAGCAAAATTCATCCGATCTGGTTGAAATTTGGTACGTGGTGGTAGTATATGATATTTAACAACCATGCCAAAAGTGGTCCATATCAGTCCATAATCATATATAGTCCCCATTTAAACCGATCCAGATATTTGGTTTTGGAGCCTCTTGGAGAAGCAAATTTCATCCGAGTCAGTTGAAATTTGGTACATTGTGGTAGCATATGGCCGTTAACAACCATGCCCAACTAGGTCCATATCGGTCTATAGTTATATATAGCCCTCAGATAAATCGATCCCCAATCACACAAAAATTGGTCCATACCATGTTTATAATTGTATATAGCCCCCACATATTTTAATTCTGGCTCTCTACATATCGTGCAAAAAGTCCATATCGATTCGTAATTATTTTTAGATTTACCTATACATAACTTTTTGTCTAATATATAACACGTATGGACTAACTCACAATTTAGAAAGCGATGTTAAGAAGTTTTAAGATACCACAACCCAAGTGATTCAATTGTGGATGACATTCTTTCGTAGAAGTTTCTACGCAATCCATGGTGGAGGGTACATAAGATTCGGCCTGGCCGAACTTACGGCCGTATATACTTGTTTTAATTTAAAAAAAAAAATAATATTTTTTTAATTGACTTAGCCTTCTGAGTTTAATTAAAATGTTAATTGCATCAATTATTTTTTTTAATTAAACTAATGTATTTCGTTTGATTAAAATGTTAATTGTGGTAATTAATTTTTTCACCATATTCCTAACAAATTAAGGTAGCAGTAAGTTTGATATCGTATAAAATCCCAGTAAAAAAGTGTCGCCACAAATGTACTTTTTGGATCCGGAAGTGGTGCAAAATTGACGCAAAAACGATGAGTGGGCTTGTCATAGGACGGATATCCATTATTTCAACAGCCGTTGCACTGAATTTATTTCACTTTTTGAGGTGTGATCCGAATTCAGTGTTTTGAATATGAAATAAAAAATGTTGTGATATTTTTTTATGATTTTTAATGCATTCTGAAACGTTTAACCTCAAATATTTTCAAAAATTTCTATAATGGATTTTTTTTCTATAATGGATTTAGCATTTTTTTTTTCGACAGAACTTAAACAATACTCAGATTTTAACATATTTGAAACAAAAAAAAATTAAAAGTAAAAATTAAAAATATGAAAAAACCGAGTTATAAAATAATTTAATTAAAATAACGTCCTGCGTAGTTAAAATAAAGAATCGTCTTGTCTTGTGATTGCGATTCTAAAACTACTTCAATAAGGCCTCCGTGTTTAAAACCTCCAAGATTCCTGTACACAGTGTCTGGATATGTTTATCTAATTACATGTGTGCTAGACGGAGAGAGAGAGATACAGGAGGAGAATTTAAACACACTTGAAAATATTACCACTTCCTTTCGAGTAGTTAATAGATTCTTTTGTTTCTTCAACTTTCACATCCACTAATTTTGACAAGTATCGGCTCTTGTAGTTGTGGCAACCATTGTAAGATTTATTCTCTATGCACTGTGGATAAAGTGCGCTTCTAATTTCGATGCAAAGCAAAACTAGCTGGGACTAAAGCCATTGAAGTTACAAAAAGTACATGAGGTCATCGATGTACGAAATTGCAAATTGGGCAGTTTGAAAAACAATCCAATTGAACGGGTTTACTTGCCAAAGAGGTCAGCTGAAAGTTTACACCTCCGATTGGCCACCTGAACACAAGCGCAGCCGATGATTAAGTGTGAACGGCGTGCACGTTTCAAACTAATCCGTTCATGAAAGCGAATCACCAGACATGTGATTTCAAACGCAGAATCAATCTAAGAACGATAAAATGACACCATGACATGACATCTCAGATCCCATAAAGTATATATATTCTGGGTCAAGGTGAAATCCAGAGTCAATCTAGCGATGTCCGTCTGACTGTCCAACAATCTCTCCACTTGAAACTTGACATAGGTATTGATGTAGGTCGGATGGTATTACAAATGGGCCATATCGGACCAGTTTTAGGCATAGCCCCTATATAAACCGATCTCCATATTTGACATCCGAAGCCTTTTGGAAGAGCAAATGTCATACAATCCGGTTTAAATTTATTACGTGATGTTTGCCCTCTAACAACCATCCAAAAATTGGTCCATATGGGTTCATAATTCGATATAGCCTCCATATAAACTGATCCGCCTTTCGGGGCCTCTTTGAAGTGCAAATTACATCCGATCCTGCTGAAAGTTGGTATGTGATGCTAGCAAATGCCTTCTATTGACCTACGGAGCGTGTTGGAAGAGAAAATTTCATCCGATGCGACTAGAATTCGGTACGTGATGTTAGTATATGCCCTCTAACAACCAGGGAAAAATTAGTCCATATCGGTTCAAAATAATATATAGCTACTTTGGGATTTTCCGAGACAATTTAGGTGAAAATAAAGCCCCTACATTCAACACGATTTTTCGATGGAATTTAGCATAGATTTCCCAAGTTTTAGTAGTGACAAAGTTTCATCATGCCAAATATCATAGAATAGAAGTTATTCATGGGACAGCAACCAAATTAACGGTTGATTCAGAATAACACCTTATTTTATGGAAAAATCTTTACAACTTCCACAGATAATAAACTTGAAATCACTGTACTATCAATTATGTTGCATATCATATGTACGTGTATGCTCTAACCACTGTCACTGTCACTGTCATCCGATGTTGTTCTTATTAATATGGAACATTTCGATGTCTTGTCGAAAATTTAGTAGCACAGGATGGCAATTTTGCTTTCTTTTATTCCTCCATTTGCAGATATGTAAGGAATCATTTTTGTTACGTCCTTATCCAAAATTGTTGCAGTTTTCTTAGGCATTGGCAAGGATGTCTTACGAGCATCTACTTGGTAACAATGACACTTGGATTTTCGTTAGACATTCGAGAAACATGACAGCCAGAGGAAATAATTTATAGCAAACGCCTTTTGTTTAAAATAAATCTAAGAGCGAGATATGGAGAGAGAAAGAGAGAGAGAGAGAGCAATTCACAATATACAAGAGTATATCTTCACAATATGGATGGATAAATTTTGCGAAACTGAGAATAAAACATTTCTGAAAATCTGATAGTGATTATCTAAAGATATTTCTGAACTGAAACTGGTTTATGTAAAATATTTAACATTAAAACAAGTAAGAATGCTCTATACGGAAGTGGAACTGGACGTGAATGATCAAGAACAAGTCGTGAAACCACTTTGAAAATTGTTAAGACAATTTTGTTGGAGAGTGGCTACCCTAAGGGCTACTAGTCGCCTACTACGAAATATATCATATCTTGGGGTCCGATTCCTAATCCTGCCAGAACCCGGGGACTTTTTTAAATATTTTGTGTTCTTATACCCTCCACCATAGGATGGTGGGTATATTAACTTTGTCATTCCGTTTATATGTTAACACATCGAAATATTGCTCTAAGACCCCATAAAGTGGTGGTGAAATTCTGAGCCGATCTAAGCATGTCCGTCCGTCCGTCTGTTGAACGAAACAAGCTATCGACTTGAAACTTAGCATCAGTACTTGTTATTGATGTGGGTCGGATGGTATTGCAAATGGGCCATATCGGACCACTTTTACGCGTATAGCCCCCATGAAATTTGCTTCTTTTAGAGCAATCGCAAGCCAAATTTGGGGGTCCGTTTATATGAGGGCTATACGAAAAAGTGGACCGATATGGACCAATTTTTGCATGGTTGTTAGAGACCATATACTAACACCATGTACCAAATTTCAGCCGGATCGGATGAAATTTGCTTCTCTTAGAGCAATCGCAAGCCAAATTTGGGGGTCCGTTTATATGGGGGCTATACGTAAAAGTGGACCGATATGGCCCATTTTCAATACCATCCGACCTACATCAATAACAACAACTTGTGCCAAGTTTCAAGTCGATAGCTTGTTTCGTTCGGAAGTTAACGTGATTTCAACAGACGGACGGACGGACATGCTCAGATCGACTCAGAATTTCACCACGACCCAGAATATATATACTTTATGGGGTCTTAGAGCAATATTTCGATGTGTTACAAACGGAATGACAAAGTTAATATACCCCCATCCTATGGCGGAGGGTATAAAAAGTTAAAATTACTCATTAAAAGTGTGAAAAAACCAAGTTATAAAAAATTTAGTTAAAAGAACTTCATGCGTAGTTAAAATAAAGAACATCATTGGGAGTGCATGTTCTGGAAGTGCTTTTAAAGTTGTGCCTTTGGAAGAACTTCTAAATTTTTTGCAGGGGTTTTGTAGATACCTTGCCATCGGCAAGTGTTACCGGAACCCAAGTAATTCGATAGTGGATGACAGTCTTTACACACAAAAATTTTTTTTTCTGATTCAATCACGATATTAATTGATCCAATTAATTTTTAATTGAAATGTCTTCTATCACAGAAATGATAGTATCAATTAAAAAAATTAATTGAAGGTCAATTAAAAAATTAATTGATACTATTATTTTTGTGATTGATTTTTGTTTCAATTAAAAAATTTGTTGAATCAATTAAATTTTTAATTGAATATTTTTTAAAACTCAATTAAAATTTTAATTGGAAAAATTTTCGTGAAATTTTTTTGTGTGTAACTAGTAGAAGTTTCTACGCAATCCTAGAGTACATAAGATACGGCCTGGCTGAACTTACGGTCGTATATACTTGTTTTTTATTAAAATTTTAAAATTATTAAAGACCCAGTAATAAAAATTTAGTAGATGTTCCAATGGCACAACTTTAAAAGCACTTCCAAAAATCTCCTCACAAGGATGTTCTTTATTTTAACTACACAGGAACTTCTTTTATAAGAGGATATATAAAAATCTGTACCGTTACACAATATATTCGGAACACCCAAATACCTGTAGATTTCCAATTTCGGGGAAATCGGATAGAAACTATGGTTTCTAAAAGCCCAAGAAGTAAAATTGGGAGATCGGTCTATATGGGTCATCGGATCGGCCATCGACAGATAAGAACCTTTTTCGGCACACCTATTTGTGATCTTAAAATATCTCTAGATATTCAATTTCAGGCAAATCGGATACACCGAAAAAAAGTAAACTGTTTTATAGGAAGAATAAACTAACTTGTACGAAAATTGAACTAAATTTTACTCCACGATTTGAGAGTTCCACAAAGCGTTGTTAAAACCAGGAACATTTAATGGCCCATTGTATTTTTTAACTGCAGTTCTCGAAATAACAACCTCTCATGGAAGAAGAAATTAACTAAACTTAAAGAAGAAAATCATTGTCGCCAAATCATAACCATTTCAACCATAGAACTACTGTATTCTTACTATTTTTGGGAATCGTACGAAAATTTTCATTTGCTTTAGTTCATATTGAACTTATGTGTGCGGTCATTGAACTTTATACTCACGTTTAGTTCTTAAAATGTTTGAGACATACTTAAAAAACGAAATTTTCATTGGACTGTGGAAAATTTCGCAAAAATTAATAAAATTTAACTACAAACAAATAATTTTTTTTTTGCAATAAAAAAAGTTTAATTTATCATTAGTTTAACTACGGAAATTTTGTTCTGTGTAGAAAATACGGTTTCTAAAAGCCCAGAACCTCAAATCAGGGGTCGATTCATATGGACGATATATCAAAATTTGGACCGTTATAGCCCATCTTCGAACTTGATCTGCCTGCAAACAAAAAACGAATCTCTGCCAAACTGCGCCACACTGTGGAACAGGGTATTATAAGTTAGTGCATATGTTTGCAACACCCAGAAGGAGACGAGATAGACACATGGTGTCTTTGGCAAAAATGCTCAGGGTGGGCTCCTGCGTCGATATAGCCATGTCCGTCTGTCCGTGAACACATTTTTGTAATCAAAGTCTAGGTCACATTTTTAGTCCAATCGACTTCAAATATGGCACAAGTATGTGTTTTGGCTCAGAATAGAACCCTATTGATTTTGGAAGAAATCGGTTCAGATTTAGATATAGCTCCCATATATATATTTCGCCCGATATGGACTTATATGGCCCCAGAAGCCAGAGTTTTACCCTAATTTGCTTAAAATTTTGCACAAGAAGAACAATTAGTACTATAGTCAAGTGTGCCAAATTTTATTGAAATCGGTTCAGATTTAGATATAGCTCCCATATATAGCTTTCGCCCGGTTTAGACTCATATGACCACAGTGGCCAATCTTTTACTCCGATTTAATTGAAATTTTGCACAGGGAGTAGAATTAGCATTATAGCTATGCGTACCAAATTTGGTTGAAATCGGTTCAGATTTAGACATAGCTTTTCTGATTTCGACAAAAATGGTCAAAATACCAACATTTTCCTTGTAAAATCGCCTCTGCTTAGTCGAAAAGTTGTAAAAATGACTCTAATTTTCCTAAACTTATAATACATATATATCAAGCGATAAACCATAAATAAACTTTTGCGAAGTTTCCTTAACATTGCTTCAGATTTAAATGTTTCTCCTCATATTTATACCCTGCGCCACACTGTGGAACAGGGTATTATAAGTTAGTGCATATGTTTGCAACACCCAGAAGGAGACGAGATAGACACATGGTGTCTTTGGCAAAAATGCTCAGGGTGGGCTCCTGAGTCGATATAGCCATGTCCGTCTGGCCGTGAACACATTTTTGTAATCAAAGTCTAGGTCGAAGTTTTAGTCCAATCGACTTCAAATTTGGTACAAGTATATGTTTTGGCTCAGAATAGAACCCTATTGATTTTGGAAGAAATCGGTTCAGATTTAAATATAGCTCCCATATGTATTTCGCCCGATATGGACTTATATGGCCCCAGAAGCCAGAGTTTTACCCTAATTTGCTTAAAATTTTGCACAAGAAGAACAACTAGTACTATAGTCAAGTATTCCAAATTTTATTGAAATCGGTTCAGATTTAGATATAGCTCCCTTATATAGCTTTCGCCCGAGTTATACTCATATGAACACAGTGGCCAATCTTTTACTCTGATTTAATTGAAATTTTTCACAGGGAGTAGAATTAGCATTGTAGCTATGCGTGTCAAATTTGGTTGAAATCGGTTCAAATTTAGATATACCTCCAATATATATCTTTCGCCCGATATGGACTAATACGGTCCCAGAAGTCAGAGTTTTGAAATATGAAATTTTTTGGTTGAAATTTTGCACTAGGAGTACAATTAGTAGTGTAGTCAAGTGTGCCAAAAAAATTTAGATATATCTCCCTTATATAGCTTTCGCCCGATTTAGTTGAAATTTTGCACAGGGAGTAGAATTAGCATTAAAGCTATGTGTGCCAAATTTGGTTGAAATCGGTTCAGATTTAGATATAGCTTTTCAGATTTCGACAAAAATGGTCAAAATACCAACATTTTCTTGTAAAATCGCCACTATTTAGTCGAAAAGTTGTAAAATTGACTATAATTTTCCTAAAATTCTAATCGAGCGATAAATCATAAATAAACTTTTGCGAAGTTTCCTTCAAATTGCTTCAGATTTAAATGTTTCCCATTTTTATACCCACCACCATAGAATGGTGACGGGGGTATAATAAGTTTGTCATTCTGTTTGTAACACATCGAAATATCGATTTCCGACTATATAAAGTATATATATTCTTGATCAGGGAGAAATTTTAAGACGATATAACGATGTCCGTCTGTCTGGCTCTCTGTCTGTTGTAATCACGCTACAGTCTTCAACAATGAAGCAATCGTGCTGAAATTTTGCACAAACTCGTCTTTTGTCTGCAGGCAGGTCAAGTTCGAAGATGGGCTATATCGGTCCAGGTTTTGATATAGTCCCCATATAAATCGACCTCCCGATTTGGGGTCTTGGGCTTATAGAAATCGTAGTTTTTATCCAATTTGCCTGAAATTTGAAATCTAGAGGTATTTTATGACCATAAAGGGGTGTGGTGCGTATCGGTCCATGGTGAGTATCGGTTCATGTTTTGGTATAGCCCCCATATTGACCGATCTCTCGATTTTACATCTTGGGCTTATAGAAACAGCAGTTTTTATTCAATTTACCTGAAATTGGAAATCTAGAGGTATTTTCGGGCCATAAAGTGGTGTGCCGAAACCGGTGAATATCGGTCCATATTTTAGTATAGCCCCCATAAGAACGATCTCCCGATTTAACTCCTTGGGTTTCTAGTTTTTATCCGATTTGCCTGAAATTGTAAATATTCTCGTATTTTAGGCTCACAAAAACGTGTATCGGATGAAGTTTTTATAGGTTCATATATACCGACTTCACTTCTTGAGGGTATAGAAGGCGCACTGATCATGAAAATTGATTGAAACTCAATGTAAAATTTCCAGATTTTACTTCTCGGGTGAAAATCTACAGATTTAAGATTTCAAATCAAAACGTTATTTTATAATTTTCTTGCACACTTACAAGAGATGTTAATGATTCCTCTAAAACTCAAACAAAAATGGTTCTTATAAATCCAGAATTTGATATAGTTCTCATAGGTGAAATCTTTAAGATTCGGTCCGGCCGAACTAACTGCTATATATACTTGTTTTTACTAACATTGTGTTCCACCCTAGTGCATTAGCCGACTTAAATTTTGAGTCTATAGATTTTGTAGAAGTCTATCAAATTCTGTCCAGATCGGGTTATATTTAAATGTATGTATTTGGGACAAACCTTTATATATAGTCCCCAACACATTTGACGGATGTGATATGGTATCGAAAATTTAGACCTACAAAGTGGTGCAGGGTATAATATAGTCTTTAGACTTTCTATAGGCTTTAGACTTTCCTTACTTGTTTTTTGTGTACGTTAGTTAAATTAACTAAAAAACGGGGGAATAATTATACACAAATGAAGCATAAAGATTTACTAAATTCGTACATCTCATAAAATAGTTCATTATTTCCTTAAATTTGCAAATTTTACCAATAATGCGCCCATCATAAACTTCGTATGTCACTAAAGACATTCTTCCAACTGTGAGCTACAATTTTTTCCGCCAAACTACAAAATTTTCTTTAACAGGTGAAAAAAAAATAATCATGTCTAATAAATTTTCTTTAATTTGTGGAAAAATATTTACTTATTTTTGTGATATCGCCATGATGTCAGCGTTTGTAATACTGTTTAGTTAAAATTTTCTAAAAATAATCAAAATTTTCTAAAATTAACCAAACTTTTTCATCCTGGTGGGTTCACTGTTTTTTCAGTGTAGAGCGAAAAGAAGGTTAAATCGTGAGCGCCCTAAAAAAATCGAAAATTACTCACGACACTATTTTTTCAGTGTGGAGAAAATATATATGTTCTCAATAATGAAGTTTTTATATACACTGAAAAACCAGTGAACCCACCAGGAAGAAAAATTTCGGTTAATTTTAGAAAATTTTGAATATTTTTAGAAAATTTTAACTAAACAGTATAACAAACGCTGGCATCACGCCTATGTCATAAAAATAAGTACATATTTTTCGACAAATTCAAGAAAATTTATTAGGCATAATTAAGTTTTTTTCATTTGTTAAAGAAAATTTTGTAGTTTGAAGGAAAAAATTGGAGTTAAAAGTTGCAAGAATGTCTTTAGTGACATACCAAGTTCATGATGAACGCATTTGTAGTAAAATTTACAAATTTAAAGAAATATTGAACTATTTTGTGGAAGGCGCGAATTTAGTTAATCTTTATCCTTCATTTGTGTATATTTTTTTCTCGGTTTTGGTTAATTTAACTAACGTACACAAACAATTGTTAGAGAAGAGGAAAATTTCTCCAAACATAATAACTCCATGAACTAAAATAAAGTTAAATTGGCTTTAGTGAGTGTAATAAATAAATTTTTTGCTCCCCTGAAAATTTCCTTTTAAGGAAGTTCGACTGTATAACCCTTCACACATATTGTGTCGATTAGAATGTAGTTTTTCTAAACTTGCCCATTTCCTTTCCATTCAAGGATGTTTCTTTTGGATTTCTGCCAAAAATATTTACATCATGTCACAAGAATGTCTTAAGGATACGATCCATGGTTTTATCAAATTTAACTAAATTAGTTTTTCTCAAGGGAGCTTAGGTTTGTCATTCGGTCGTCTTCAATGCATGCCTTCCTACACATAGTCCCATTTGTAAGACTGAATGTGTCTTTTGTGTCTTAAGGAATTTCCTTTTTAATTATTTTCAACAAATTTGGTATTTATTCCTATGGAATTTTATAATTGAGTGTGAATATATATCATGAAATGAAATTTGCCATCTTGTAGTATTTGTTCGTTCATACGCCCGTTAGTCCAGTTGTCCGTCCGTTTTCTTAGGTTTCTTGGCTTTGTGGCATTATTGTCTAGTTTTTATCGTTGTTGCTGTTGATTCAATGACACACATGGAAATTTGTTAAATATTTCCACATGAAAAATTCGATAAAGATGATGGAGACATATTTGTAAGACATATCTATTTATTATATGAGATTTTATTCATCTATTTGTTTGAGGGGGATATTAAGGCTAAGGAAAGTCTTAAAATAGATTGGTTTATGTAAAAAGGATTTTTGTCAATATCATGTTAGAGGATCAAAGAGGAGTTTAAACTTGTTAAATTTTTGAAAGAAATTTATTTTATTTATTTCTAAAGTCAAATTTTAAAATTCGGTAGAGTTTATTTGGCAACTTTAATATACAGTGTGGCT
Organism: Haematobia irritans; assembly: GCF_050003625.1. Lineage (NCBI taxonomy): Eukaryota > Metazoa > Arthropoda > Insecta > Diptera > Muscidae > Haematobia > Haematobia irritans. Next base: position 170,389,480 of record NC_134400.1, read on the forward strand.
GATATGTATTGCAACCATCTTCAGGTTGCTATCGTTTCTAAACCTCTCGTTTAATCCAGTGACACTTCATTTTATTATTACAATATTTATTCGAGATTATTGGACAAGAAGATGAAAGGAAGTGATACTACTAACATATGTTCCTGAAACGAAAATGGCCAAATGCCAATCTACACAGAAAACAATATTGTCGCGAGACAAAAGATTTCATGTTTTTTTAAATAATAACGCAAATTTTGCATACTTATTCAGTTTGTAGCACATCGAAATATCGATTTCCTAAAATATAAAGTATATATATTCTTGATCAGGGAGAAATTCTAAGACGATATAAAGGGTGATACGGTCAAAATTTGGTCAATATAAACTTGACGTATTTCTTTCACTTCTGCATTTAAAAAACCTGAACACTCCTCATTTTGAAGGTGTGTGTGTGTGTAGAATGTTGCTCTTATTTTGATTTTGGAATTCACTCTCCAGTTGTCAAAATGCCGTCCAAGCAAGAAGAGCAGCGTATCAAAATTTTGCTCGCAAATCGCGAAAATCCGAGCTACTCGCACGCAAAGCTGGCAAAATCGCTAAAAGTTGTGAAATCAATCGTTACAAATGTAATTAAAGTGTTTGGGGAACGTTTGTCGACAGCCAGGAAGTCTGGATCGGGGGGAAATCGAAAACCGGAAACCGCTGAGACGACAAAGAGAGTTGCTTGAAACAAGCGAAACCCTAACTTCTCTCTCCGAGATGCCGCAAATAAGCTGGGTGTATCGTCTATAATCGCGCATCGAGCCAAAAAACGAGCCGGACTATCGACTTACAAGAGGTAGTGACTCCAAATCGCGATGATAAACAAAATATGACGGCCAAAGCGTGATCCCGGAGGCTGTACACGACGATGCTGACGAAGTTTGACTGTGTGGTAATGGACGACGAATCCTACGTCAAAGCCGACTACAAGCAGCTTCCGGGACAGGAGTTTTATACGGCAAAAGGAAGGGGAAAGGTAGCAGATATTTTCAAGCACATAAAACTGTCAAAGTTCGCAAAGAAATATCTTTGCATTTTCATAGCTTCCGGGACTGTCAACCAAGAAATTTACGTGAAAGAATGTTTGAATAAACGTCTGCTGCCTTTCCTGAAGAAACACGGTTGTTCCGTACTGTTTTGGCCGGATTTGGCATCTTGCCATTACGGTAAAAAGGCCATGGAGTGGTACGCCGCCAACAACGTGCAGGTGGTTCCCAAGGACAAGAACCCTCCCAACACGCCAGAGCTCCGCCCAATTGAGAAATACTGGGCTATTGTCAAGCGAAACCTAAAGAAGACCAAAAAAACTGCTAAGGACGAGCAGCAGTTCAAGGCAAACTGGCTTTCTGCGGCGAAGAAGGTGGACAAGGTGGCTGTACAAAATCTGATGGCAGGTGTCAAGCGTGAGGCCCGGCAATTCGGATTTGGAAAAGCGAAAGCCTAACTGAATATTTTTCCTGAATTTTATACTAATTGAACTTGAAAAAGAAATTTAATTTGATTTTTTAAATAAACGCTTTCACAGATTTACACGCGTTTTCCCTTGACCAAATTTTGACCGTATCACCCTTTAAGCATGTCCGTCTGTCTGTCTGTTGTAATCACGCTACAGCCTTCAATAATGGCGCTATCGCCCTGAAATTTGGCACAGATTCGTTTTTTGTGTGCAGGCAGGTCAAGTTCGAAGATGAGCTATATCGGTCCAAGTTTTCATATAGTCGCCATATAAACCGACCTCCCGATTTGGGGTCTTGGGCTTATAAACACCGTAGGTTTTATCCAATTTGCCTGAAATTGGAAATCTAGAGGTATTTTGGGACCATCAAAAGGTGTGCCGAAAATGGTGCCTATCGGTCCATATTTTGGTATAGCCCCCATATAGACCGATCTCCCGATTTTAATTGTTGGGCTTCTAGAAACTGTATTTACTTTCCGATTTGCCTGAAATTTGAAATCGAGAGGTATTCTAGGACCATAAAAAGGTGTACCGAAACTGGTGCCTATCGGTCCATATTTTGGTATAGCCCTCACATAGACCGATCTCCCGATTTTATTTCTTGGGCTTCTAGAAACTGTATTTACTTTCCGATTTGCCTGAAATTTGAAATCTAGACGTATTTTAGTACCAAAAATTCTTGTAGCGAAAATGGCGCATATTGGTCCATTTTTTGGTATAGCCCCCATATAGACCGATCTCCCGATTTTACTTCTTGGGCGTCCAGACACTGTATTTACTATCCCATATGCCTGAAATTGAAAATATAGAGGTATTTTGGCACCACAAATAGGTGTGTCGCAAATGGGGTGTATCGGTCGATATTTTGGTGTAGTCCCCATATAGACCGATCTCCCGACTTTACGTCTTGGGCTTCTAAAATCCGTAGTTTCAATCAAATTTGCCTGAAATTGGAACTCTAGAGGTATTTTAGGACCATCAAAAGGTGTGCCGAAAATGGTGCTTATTGGTCCATGTTTAGGTATATTCCCCATATAGACTGATCTCTCGACTATAGTTTTTGTGCTTCTAGAATCCGTAGTTTTTACCCAATTTGTCTGAAATTGGAATTCTAGAGGTATTTGAGGACCATTAAGAGGTGTGTCGAAAATGGCGAGTATTGGTCCATGTTTTGGTATAGCCTCCATATACATGCAAAGACAAAAAAAAAAAGTTTGGAAAACGAGTACCGAAAACGTTTTTCTTTTGTTAGAGTTTTTTTGAATTGCTTCGAAAAGTATACACTTTTATCACCAAAAATATTCGTTTCTTGCAATATTTTTATTTTTTCAATAAAAAAAGTTATTTGTGAACCAACAACGCAGTCCATTTCGTTTATATCAAACACTGTTCTTTTCTGACTTTAGGTTTTTAATAAAGGGTGATACGTTCAAAATTTGGTCAAGGGAAAACGCGTGTAAATCGGTGAAATCGTTTATTTAAAAAATCAAATTAAATTTCTTTTCCATGTTCAATTAGTATAAAATTCAGGAAAAATATTCAGTTAGGCTTTCGCTTTTCCAAATCCGAATTGCCGGGCCTCACGCTTGACACCTGCCATCAGATTTTGTACAGCCACCTTGTCCACATTCTTCGCCGCAGAAAGCCAGTTTGCCTTGAACTGCTGCTCGTCCTTAGCAGTTTTTTGTTCTTCTTTAGGTTCCGCTTGACAATAGCCCAGTATTTCTCAATTGGGCGGAGCTCTGGCGTGTCGGGAGGGTCTTTGTCCTTGGGAACTACCTGCACGTTGTTGGTAGTGTACCACTCCATGGCCTTTTTAGCGTAATGGCAAGATGCCAAATCCGGCCAAAACAGTACGGAACAACCGTGTTTCTTCAGGAAAGGCAGCAGACGTTTATTCAAACACTCTTTCACGTACATTTCTTGGTTGACAGTCCCGGAAGCTATGAAAATGCTGCTTTTCAAGCCACAGGTACAGATGGCTTGCCAAACCAGAGATTTTTTTGCGAACTTTGACAGTTTTATGTGCTTGAAAATATCTGCTACCTTTCCACTTCCTTTTGCCGTATAAAACTCCTGTCCCGGAAGCAGCTTGTAGTCGGCTTTGACGTAGGTTTCGTCGTCCATTACCACGCAGTCAAACTTCGTCAGCATCGTCGTGTACAGCCTCCGGGATCGCGCTTTGGCCGTCGTATTTGGTTTATCATCGCGATTTGGAGTCACTACCTTCTTGTAAGTCGATAGTCCGGCTCGTTTTTTGGCTCGATGAACGGTTGTAGACGATATACCCAGCTTATTTGCGGCATCTCGGAGGGAGAGGTTAGGGTTTCGCTTGAAACTACCGGCAACTCTCTTTGTCGTATCAGCGGCGTCCGGTTTTCGATTTCCCCCCGATCCAGACTTCCTGGCTGTCGACAAACTTTCCCCAAACACTTTAATTACATTTTTAACGGTTGATTTGGCAACTTTTAGCGATTTTGCCAGCTTTGCGTACGAGTAGCTCGGATTTTCGCGATGCGCGAGCAAAATTTTGATACGCTGCTCCTCTTGCTTGGACGGCATTTTGACAACTGAAGAGTGAATTCCAAAATCAAAATAGGAGCAACATTCTACACACACGCACCTTCAAAATGAGGGGTGTTCAGGTTTTTTAAATGCAAAATTGAAAGAAATACGTCAAGTTTATATTGACCAAATTTTGACCGTATCACCCTTTAAGACACATTTTACAGTTAATAGTAAAAATTTAATATAGTAGAATGTAATGTTGAAATTTTTTTCGGAATCTTCCGACCATATTTGGAATATATGTAAAAAAAAAACTTTGGTCGAAGCAGGGATCGAACCCACGACCCTTGGCATGCAAGTCGGACGTAGCAACGACTGCTCCACGGTGCCCAACTAAATGTATTTTTCTGTTAAATAAACTTTGTTTAATCGGCTCGTGGGCGCCGCAAGCTACGCTATATAAATATAACTTATATGGGTAATTGTCTATTGATGACAAAACGGCTACATAGCTCAGTGGATAGTGTGTTGGCTTACAAATTGCATGATCCGCGGTTCGATTCTCCACCAGGCGAAAGGTAAAAAAAAAAATTAAAAATGTATAATATCGTACAACTTCTTCTACATTGTTTGTAATACAGAAAAAAGTGCTAAGAACTAGAAAAACTTCGCGGAAGTGAGAAAGACATGAGGGAAAATGCAATTAGCCAGAATTTTTTTTTTGAGTTAGTCTTTATGAAATTGGTTTTACATCCTGGAAAAGAATAAACGTTTATCACAAAAAGTATATACTTTTCTTCCAAATACACTTCCTTTCAACGAAAAGCAAATGAAAAACGAACTTTGTTTGTCTAAAATTTCGTTTGGGAGGAAAGAATTAATTTTTTGCGTGTTCGTGTTCTTTGGTTCGGAATCAACACCAAAATCATTAGAGACAAACTCTTTGAAAACTTGCATAGTTTTTTTCAGTGCATATTATCACAATATTTATGAAATGGAGTGTTTTTTCTTTACTTTAAGCAAAAATTGCCTTGGTTCAAAGATACGACTTAACGGCCTTAACGGAGAGTCTCAAATTTCAAAGATTCTCGTCCTAAATTTGAAAAAAAAAACACATTTTTAAAACAAAGAGTATGAAGTTTCTTGTAATTATAATTTCTTTTTGTCCTCAGGTTGCTTAATCTATCATATTAGGTCAATATTTTTTTCAGTTTGTCATAAAATCGGGTTTATATTAAAGAAAACACTTTATAGGCAAATGGAATTTCATTTCTCTAAAATTTCGTTTCTGAGGAATGTTTTTTTTTGGCTTACATAAGATTCCACCTGGCCGAATGTAATTTCTTTTGCAGTAAAGCTTATAGCCCTCACTTGGAACAAATTCGACCTGCAAAGAAAGGACGCCAATGTCACTGCCGTGTCTTTTCAATTTTGTGAAAAAACAAAAAAAAACTTAATATTTATACACATTTTGATCCTAAATTGTGGATTTCATATCTGTCCTATTAGAAAGGCTAGGTGTTGCCACCGTTAATGATGTCAGATATAAATATAGTGGAGTTCCTACGACTTTTTTTTTTTTTTGTTTTTACCTAAATATAAAAATTTGTATTAACGTGGCTAATGGATCTTAAAGTTTATCATTGACTAATGTCCGGAATGATTAAACATCGTTTGACATCAATCATTTTGCCACACACAGAAACGCCACACGCATATATTTCCTACTCCGTTGTCGGTTATATGCCAAACCATCACTCAGCCAATACACATGAATGATTCCATAGGTCATTCAATAAAATACATAGAAGTGAGAAACAAAATCCACTTGGCCATAGAGAAAAATGACAATAGTTTCCTCGCTGTGTGATAGAAAAACGCGATATTCATTAGAAGCCCATAACATAATGGAGAAAAAAAAATGGTGACAAACGCCTACCGATTTCCAGGCTAGGCCACCATGGGAGAGATTTGGAGGAAACCACAGAAAAAAAACGTTACAAAAATTATTCGAAAAAAAAAACAAACACACACAAAGAAGAATTCCACTGTGAGTTTGAACAAATACCACACACTGTTAGTTTCCATGTTTGTTTGGTTGGTTCGTTGGTTGAATGGATGGTTAATAACATTAAAGATTTTTAGGTAAATTTCTTTTGACATGTAATGTTCGATAACATTGAATAAAAATAATTGCAGCCATTAGTATTAAAACGACAACAACATCAAATCAAGGCTACACTCTACAAGTGCTCTCTTGGCCGTTGCACAATGGGTTAAATATGATTGAAAAAAAGAGAGCAGCTTTTTCTAAGGATTCATTTTTATATCCTCCACCAAAGGATGCTACCCCACATCCATTAACCTTTTCATTCTGTTTCTAATACATCGAAATATTGCTCTAACACCCCATAAAGTATATATATATTCTGGGTCGTGGTGAAGATCTGAGTCGATCTGAGCATGTCCGTCCGTCCGTCCGTCTGTTGAAATCACGCTAACTTCCGAACGAAACAAGCTATCGACTTGAAACTTGGCACAAGTAGTTGTTATTGATGTAGGTGGATGGTATTGCAAATGGGCCATATCGGTCCACTTTTACGTATAGCCCCCATATAAACGGACCCCCCAAATTAGGCCTGCAGACCCTCTAAGAGAAGCAAATTTCATCCGATCCGGCTGAAATTTGGTACATGGTGTTAGTATATGGTCGCTAACAACCATGCAAAAATTGGTCCACATCGGTTTCAGCGAAAAATACAGTCTTGTATTTTTGTTTTGATATCCATAGCAGTCAACTATTTTCGCAACAAAACAAGTTGTTGGAAATTCATAATGTTTTTATTGGTTTCTCTGTCAAGCATCTACAAACACAATTCAACAACAAATGCTTCATATTCAATAGACAAGTTTGTTGAGCATCACCAGATTTAATATACAAATAAAGTTGTTAATATTTATTTGCAGTTATTTTTTTGTGTGTACGGTTTCTACAAGTCCAAAAATAAAATCTGGAGATCGGTCTATATGGGGACTATACTAAAACATTAACCGATATTCTATATTCTCGGCGTACCTCTTTATGGTCCTAAAATAATTCTAGATTTCAAATTTCATGCAAATTTGATAAAAGCTACGGTTTCTACACTGAAAAAAAGCATGCCCGGTTCCATAGATCTACAGGTATTTTATGGTCCTAAAATACCTGTAGATTTCCAATTTCAAGGAAATAGGATAAAAACTGCGATTTCTATAAGCCCAAGACCCCAAATCGGGATGTCGGTTTATACGGTGACTATATTACAAACGCAATGACAAACTTATTATACCTCCGTCACCATTCTATGGTGGTGGGTATAAAAATTACTGGAAAAGATTTTGAGCATCCTTAAGAAGGGAGGTAGACTCCAAAAAAGTTTACTTGGATCCAAAGATTTTGACCTTCCCTTAAGGTTATTGGTATTGATTCCGAGCCAAAGATGCGACTTCTTTAAAATAAAGAAATTTTTTAGCGACCTATCTGCACTGAAAAAAATATTTACGTGATATTAAAGATTTCGCAACCTAAATTTTAGGATGCGAAATTTACAAACTATTAAGGACAAATTTCCTTAAAATAATGCAATTTTAATTAAAATAAAGTTTATAATATTTGCTTCAAAAAATTTTTTCATTAAATTTAGGACACAAATTTTGTAAATTTGCGTCCCTCCGTTAAAGTCGCATGTCTTTGAACTGAGGCTAATTTTACTTAAAGTAAAGAAACACATTTTTGATTGAAAGGAATTGTCCTTAAATTAACTGAAATATTGAAACTTTAGATTTAAGGTAAAAACGCTTCAAATATAGGCTAAGATTTATTTTGAGGATTTAGCGTTTTTGGTTTAAAGTTTTTTTGGAATTAAGAAAACGTTTTTTACTTTGAAGTATCCGTTATAATTTAGATTTTTAAACTGACATTTGTTTGTACGTGAGTACCTTTATTAATAAACCGCGAAAAGAGAATGAAAATTTGATAAATGAGATCTGTATCCCAATTTTAATTATATTGGTCCTAGATTTAAAGCCAGATAGGTCGCTAAAAAATGTCTTTATTTTAAAGAACCCGCATCTTTGGCTCGGAATCAATACCAAAATCCTTAAAGAAAGGTCAAAATCTTTGGATCCAAGTGGCTTTAAATCTAGGACCAATGTAACTAAAATTAGGATATAGATCTCATTTATCCAAATTTCATTCTCTTTTCGTTAAATCCTCAAAATAAGTCTTAGACTATATTTGAAGCATTTTTATTTTAAATATAAAGTGTCAATATTTCAGTTAATTTAAGGACAATTTCTCTAAATCAAAAATGTGTTTCTTTACTTTAAGGAAAATTAGCCTTAGTTCAAAGACATGCGACTTTAACGGAGGGACGCAAATTTACAAAATTTGTGTCCTAAATTTAGTCCAAAAAATTTTGAAGCAAAGATTATAAATTTTAGTTTAATTAAAATTTCATTATTTTAAAGAAATTTGTCTTTAATATTTTATAAATTTCGCATTTAAAAATTTAGGTTGCGTAATCTTTAATATCACGTAAATATTTTTTTTCAGTGTAAGTACTGATTTCGATCATATGGCTTCTTGAAAATAAAGATCAAATGAATAATATGTTTCTTTATTTTATGGAACATTTGCCTTACATTAAAGTTATAGAACTTTAACGGAGGGACGCAAATTTCAAAGGTATCTTTGATCTGTCTTTCGTTTAATTAAAATTTCTTTAGTTTGAAGAAATTTGTCCCCAATATTATGTGTCCTAAAATTTAGTTCATATTAGGTCAATAGTTTTTCACTGTATTGTGGACAGTATAAAAGATATTATTCATGACTTGAATGTACAAACCCATTGTGCACATTTCCCATTATTATAAGAGTATTTAGCGAGAAAAGTCTAGAGAATTAAATAGAAGAAGGCCATCATGTGGCCAGTTACATTTGCCTTAATAGCCACGACACCACCGTCCAACTCAGCATCACAATAAAAATTCGACAAGCTTTGTGAAAGAATGAACTCTCCAAGTAAAAAAGGTCAGTAGCTAAATGGCATGGGGTAAATGTCATCTAGCACCACACGATACTTTGGGGAAATTACGGGGACCTCTATACAAAAAGGATCATTTTTCAAAGTCATCCCAGTGTGACCACACAGAATCATATACTGTGGTGGAGTAATGATGAAAATTTCAAGAAAATTAAAAGAAACCCAGTCACACAAACGGATAGTTGCTTTCAAAAGTTGAACAAATGTGAGCATATTAGAAGATAATTTGTGGTAAATGGAAAATGACAAATCATATACTATACCGGTGGTGGTTATTGCTTGCTGACAGAGCAAGAAGAAGGAAAAGTGCCTTTGGATTTGGGAAAAAATTAATAAAAATTGTGATAAGATATAGAAAACCCTTTTTCGAAACTTCTTAGGAATTTTAATTTTACAAATTCGGATTGATTTAGAACCCAAAGAGAAGTTTGTTCTACACAGAAAAAAAAAAATATATATTCTTAGCCCCAAATGAAATTTTAGATTAAGGAACCTCGTTTACCATTTCGTTTTTTCTGCAAAAAATGGTTTGCCAAACAAATTGGATTGTTTGTATTAATGTTGATGTCTTTTACAGGATGTGACAACAAGTCAAAAAAGAGTAAGTCCAAAACATTTAGTGTTTAGTTTCTGCCTAATATATATTTTTGTCACTTCTACATGTAGTATTTGAATCCTACCACTTTCTTTTCTGACAAACAATATAGAAACAAATATTCCATTTTATTATACCCTCCACCATAAGATGGGGGGTATATATTAACTTTGTCATTCCGTTTGTAACACATCGAAATATTGCTCTAAGACCCTATAAAGTATATATATTCTGGGTCGTGGTGAAAATCTGAGTCGATCTAAGCATTTCCGTCCGTCCGTCTGTTGAAATCACGCTAACTTCCGAACGAAACAAGCTATCGACTTGAAACTTGGCACAAGTAGTTGTTATTGATGTAGGTCGGCCATATCGGACCACTTTTACGTATAGCCCCCATATAAACCGACGCTCAGATTTGGCTTGCGGAACCTCTTGGAGAAGCAAAATCCGATCCGGCTGAAATTTGGTACATGGTGTTAATATATGGTCTTTAACAACCATGCAAAAATTGGTCCACATCGGCCCATAATTACATATAGCCCCCATATAAACCGATCCCCCGATTTGGCTTGTGAAGCCTCTAAGAGAAGCAAATTTCATCCGATCCGGCTGAAATTTGGTACATGGCGTTAACATATGACCGCTAACAACCATGCCAAAATTGGTCCATATCGGCCTATAGTTTATATAGCCGATCCCCAAAAATAATCTACCAAAATGTTATTTCTATAGAAATTTTTGTCAAAATTTTATTTCTATAAAAAATTTTTGTGCGATAATTATACAGAATATTCTGTAAAAATTTTATTTCTATAAAAAATTTTGTCAATATTTCATTTGTATAGAAAATTTTGTCAAAACTTTATTACTATAGAAAGTTTTGTCAAAATTTTATTTCTATAGAAAATTTTGTCAAACTGAATTTTTTACGTATTTAATCGGGCTTTTTTGTTTAATAAAGGGTGATTCTTTTGAGGTTAGGATTTTCATGCATTAGTATTTGACAGATCACGTGGGATTTCAGACATAGTGTCAAAGAGAAAGATGCTCAGTATGCTTTGACATTTCATCATTAATAGACTTACTAACGAGCAACGCTTGCAAATCATTGAATTTTATTACCAAAATCAGTGGCAGAAAATCCGCTTTTTTATCGACAAATTTTGTTCAGCGATGAGGCTCATTTCTGGTTGAATGGCTACGTAAATAAGCAAAATTGCCGCATTTGGAGTGAAGAGCAACCAGAAGCCGTTCAAGAACTGCCCATGCATCCCGAAAAATGCACTGTTTGGTGTGGTTTGTACGCTGGTGGAATCATTGGACCGTATTTTTTCAAAGATGCTGTTGGACGCAACGTTACGGTGAATGGCGATCGCTATCGTTCGATGCTAACAAACTTTTTGTAGCCAAAAATGGAAGAACTGAACTTGGTTGACATGTGGTTTCAACAAGATGGCGCTACATGCCACACAGCTCGCGATTCTATGGCCATTTTGAGGGAAAACTTCGGAGAACAATTCATCTCAAGAAATGGACCGGTAAGTTGGCCACCAAGATCATGCGATTTGACGCCTTTAGACTATTTTTTGTGGGGCTACGTCAAGTCTAAAGTCTACAGAAATAAGCCAGCAACTATTCCAGCTTTGGAAGACAACATTTCCGAAGAAATTCGGGCTATTCCGGCCGAAATGCTCGAAAAAGTTGCCCAAAATTGGACTTTCCGAATGGACCACCTAAGACGCAGCCGCGGTCAACATTTAAATGAAATTATCTTCAAAAAGTAAATGTCATGGACCAATCTAACGTTTCAAATAAAGAACCGATGAGATTTTGCAAATTTTATGCGTTTTTTTAAAAAAAAAAGTTATCAAGCTCTTAACAAATCACCCTTTATATACCCCGTATGGACAAACTTACAATTGAGAACGCGGTGTTAAGTAGTTTTAAGATACCTTGCCATCGGCAAGTGTTACCGCAACCCAAGTAATTCTATTGTGGATGACAGTCTTTAGTACCAGTTTCTATGCAATCCATGGCGGAGGGTACATAAGATTCGGCCTGGCCGAACTTACGGCCGTATATACTTGTTATTATTAGTTTTTATACCCTCCACCATAGGATGGGGGGTATATTAACTTTGTCCTATCGTTTGCTTCGAAATATTGCTCTAAGACCCCATAAAGTATATATTCTGGGTCGTGGTGAAATTCTGAGTCGATCTAAACCTGTCCGTCCGTCCGTCTGTTGAAATCACGCTAACTTCCGAACGAAACAAGCTATCGACTTGAATCTTGGCACATGTAGTTGTTATTGATTTAGGTCGGATGGTAGTGCAAATGGGCCATATCGCTTCACTCCCATATAAACGGAACCCCAGATTTGCCTTGAGGTGCCTCTAAGAGAAGCATATTTCATCCGATCTGGCTGAAATTTGGTACATGGTGTTGGTATATGGTCTCTAACAAACATGCAAAAATTGGTTCACATCGGTCCATAATTATATATAGCCCCCATATAAACCGATCCCCAGATTCCACTTGCGGAGCCTCTGAGAGAAGCAAATTCATATCTTTAGGAAATTTTGTCAAAATATAATTTTTATACAAAATTTTGTCAAAAATTTATTTCTATAGAAAATTTTGTCAGAATTTTATTTCTGTAGAAAATTTTGTCACAATGTTATTTCTATAGAAAATTTATGAAGCATTTCATAGTTGGAGAGGAATATTTTGCAAAATCTTCCAAAACATCAAGAATTCTACCAATCTACCAAACAGTAAAAAATCTGCATTTTTGGTAGACTAGTGGTCATAATTGTATATAGCCCCCATATAAATTGTATATAGCCCCCATATAAAGCGACCTCCATATTTCAATTCTGTCTCTATAATTACCGCACAAAAGTTCATATCGGTCCGTAATTATTTGTTCCCTATATATACCGGTCAAGAATTGAATATATACGTATTTAATCGATCTTTCTTTTGTCTACTATATATCGCGCATGTACTGACTTACAATTTGGAAGATGATGTTAAGAAGTTTTAAAATGCCTTGCCGCGACCCAAGCAATTCAATTGTGGATGACCGTCTTTAGTAGATAAGATTCGAACTTACGGCCGTTTTTTTTTTTTTAATAGTACACCCAGAAAAAGTGCCTTCGAAACTAAAGGAAAAAATGTTCATCAATTTAGTTTAGCCATTTTATTTCAATTAAGTTAAATTTTTGTGCGAAATAATAAAATTTACTTGTTTCAGTAAAAAAATCCTAAACTGAAAGCAGTTGGGAATAGTTCATTAACTAGAATAAGGCATGGAATTTTACTAATACTGTTTTCTTCGCTGGTATAAGAATTTACTACTGAATAATTAAATTTTATTCGCTGATAACAAAGCATTCGTAAAAATAAAAAAACCGAACTACAACCAAGTTTCCTCAAATTTCGTAAAATTTCTTATAAAATGATAATTCTGACTTCCTTTATTATAGAAAGCTTATCATACATACGAATAACACTTAGCATAGAAAAATATTTTAGTTCATTCGAACTAAGATGTATTCAATCCTTTCATAACTTAAGGAACACACACTTGGTAGAATATAGAAAATTTCCTATATTTCTTTTATGTACCTGTAATAGATATCTGTCATCGATGTAATTGAGATGTTTGTGCGTGGGTTGTTATACCCTGCGCCACACTGTGGAACAGGGTATTATAAGTTAGTGCATATGTTTGCAACACCCAGAAGGAGACGAGATAGATACATGGTGTCTTTGGCAAAAATGCTCAGGGTGGGCTCCTGAGTCGATATAGCCATGCCCGTCTGTCCGTCTGTCCGTGAACACATTTTTGTAATCAAAGTCTAGGTCGCAGTTTTAGTCCAATCGACTTCAAATTTGGCACAAGTATGTGTTTTGGCTCAGAATAGATACCTATTGATTTTGGAAGAAATCGGTTCAGATTTAGATATAGCTCCCATATATATATTTCGCCCGATATGCACTTATATAGCCCCAGAAGCCAGAGTTTTACCCTAATTTGCTTAAAACTTTGCACAAGAAGAACAATTAGTACTGTAGTCAAGTGTGCCAAATTTTATTGAAATCGATTCAGATTTAGATATAGCTCCCATATATATCGTTAGCCCGATTTACACTCATATGACCACAGTGACCAATTTTTAACTCCGATTTAGATGAAATTTTGCACAGGGAGTAGAATTAGTATTGTTGCTATGCGTGCCAAATTTGGTTGAAATCGGTTCAGATTTAGATATAGCTCCCATATATATCGTTCGCCCGATTTACACTCATATGACCACAGTGACCAATTTTTAATTCCGATTTAGTTGAAATTTTGCACAGGGAGTAGAATTAGTATTGTAGCTATGCGTTCCAAATTCGGTTCAGACATAGATATAGCTCCCATATATATGTTTTTCTGATTTCGACAAAAATGGTCAAAATACCAACATTTTCCTTGTGAAATCGCCACTGCTTAGTCGAAAAGTTGCAAAAATGACTCTAATTTTCCTAAACTTCTAACACATATATATCGAGCGATAAATCAGAAATAAACTTTTGCGAAGTTTCCTTAAAATTGCTTCAGATTTAAATGTTTCCCATATTTATACCCTGCACCACTACTGTGGTACATGGTATAATAAGTTTGTGCATTTGTATGTAACGCCAAGAAATAGTGGTCATAGACCCAACTTTTAGTATACCGATCGGCTTAGAATTAAATTTTGAGTCGATTTAGCGATGTTCGTCTGTCTGTCTGTGTGTCCGTCCGTCTGCCTGCATATGTAAATTTGTGCACAAAGAAAAGCTTGCAATTTAAATCCGATCGTCCTCAAATTTGGCATAGGGCCGTTTCTTGGGACAGAGATAATCGCTATTGGTTTTGGAATAAATCGGTTCAGATTTAGATATAGCTGCCATATATATTTATCCCCGATTTGGTCATAGCTAGCGTGTTTATCAACCGATTTTCTTGAAATAACGTACATCCAAATATTTTATGAATCTCGAAAATCCTGCAAAATATCAGCCAAATCGGTTCAGATTTAGATATAGCTCCCATATATATCTTTCGTCCGATTTAGACTCATATGACCCCAGAAGCCAAAGTTTACTACCGATCTTCGTTAAATTTTGCACAGAGGGTAGAATTGACATTCTACCAATGCTTGATTGAAATCGGTTCAAATTTAGATATAGCTCCCATATATATTTTTCGTCCGATTTGAACTTATATGGCCAAAAAAGCCAGAGTTTTACCGTGATTTGCTTCAAATTTTGCACAAGGGGTACATTTAATAGTATCGTTAAGTATGTCAAATTTTGTTAAAATCGGTTCAGATTTAGATATAGCTCACATATATATCTTTCGCCCGATTTGGACTTATATGGTCCCAAAAGCCCGAGTTTTGCCCTGACTTACTTCAAATTTTGCACAAGCGGTACTTTTAACGATACTATTGTATATGCCAAATATGGTCAAAATCGATTCAGATTTAGATATAGCTCCCATATATATCTTTCGTCCGATTTGAACTTATTTGGCCTCAAAATCCAGGGTTTTGCCGTGATTTGCTTCAAATTTCGCACAAGGAGTACGTTTAGTAGCATCGGTAATTGTGCTAAATTTGGTTGAAATCGATTCAGATTTAGATATGGCTCCCATATATATCTTCCGTCCGATTTGCACTCATATGACCACGGGGGCCAAAGATATACTCCCATTTACGTGAAATTTCGCATAGATAGCAAAATTATTATTCTAACTATACATGTCAAATTTAGTCAAAATCGGTTCAGATTATATATAGCTCCCATATATACGTACACCAGAGTTGGGGAAATTTTAGACCCATTTTCAATGGAAGCTTCCTCCAATTAACTGGATAGCGTTAGCTTTCTAGAGATTTTGTAGAAGTAAAAAAATTGTCTCCTTTATATAGCTTCCAGCAAATGTGAAGTTGTTGAGATGGTAACACAAATTTTGGCCTACATAGGGGTGAAGGGTATAATATAGTCGGGCCCGCCCGACTTTAAACTTTACTCACTTGTTATACCCTCCACCATAACTTTGTCATTCCGTTTATAACACATCGAAATATTGTTCTAAGACCCCGTAAAGTATATATATTCTGGGTCGTGGTGAAATTCTGAGTCGATCTGAGCATGTCCGTCCGTCCGTTCTTCCGTCCGTCCGTTCGTCTGTCCGTCCGTCTGTTGAAATCACGCTAACTTCCGAACGAAACAAGCTATCGACTTGAAACTTGGCACAAGAAGTTGTTATTGATGTAGGTCGGACGGTATTGCAAATGTGTCATATCGGTCCACTTTTACGTATAGCCCCCATATAAACGGACCCCCAAATTTGGCTTGCGAGGCCTCTAAGAGAAGCAAATTTCATCCGATCCGACTGAAATTGGGTACATGGTGTTAGTATATGGTCTCTAACAACCATGCAAAAATTGGTCCACATCGGTCCATAATTATATATAGCCCCCATATAAACGGACCCCCAAATTTGGCTTGCGAGGCCTCTAAGAGAAGCAAATTTCATCCGATCCGACTGAAATTGGGTACATGGTGTTAGTATATGGTCTCTTTTTGTCAAATTGAAGAAATCTTTTTAAAAATAATTAATTTTTTCTGTTGTTTAAGAAAATTTCATATGTTGAAAGAAAAAAGTGGATTTAAAAATTGTTAAAATGTCTTTAGCGCTGTACGAAGTTCAAGACAGGTACAATTTTAGTAAAATTTACTCATTTTAGAGTACATTTTCTTCCACGGTGGGTTCACTTTTTTTGGTGATGTTTTGTCAGAATGCGTTAGAATCAGGGATCCGAAGCGGTCCATTTTTTTCGCTCCGCTCCGCTCCCGCTCCGGAGAAAAAAAAACCGCTCCGCTCCTCGCTCCGCTCCGAGAAAAAAAAAATCGCTCCGCTCCGCTCCACGCTCCGCTCCGCTCCTCTTCGAGAAAATTATAGTACAAACATTGTATTATTTGTTCAATTGAGTTTTATTTTATTTAGAAAAATCGGGCGGTACATATATGGGAGCTATAGCTAAATCTGAACCGATTTCGATGATTTTTTGCACATATAGTTAGTGCTATAGAAGATTACATTTCGCCAACTTTGAGTAAGATCGGTTGATAAATAAGGGTTTTATGACCTAATTTGACAAAATCGGGCGATACATATATATGGGACCTATATATAAATCTGAACCGATTTCGATGAAATTTTCAGACTTAAAGGGTGATACAGAAGATTATTTTGTGCTAAATTTGACGACAATCGGTTAGTAAAAAAAGTGCAACGTGACCCCATTTGTCGAAATCGGGCAATACATATATATGGGAGCTATATCTAAATTTGATCCGATTTCTTCCAAATTCAATAACGTTCGTCCTTGTGCCCAAAAAAACTCCCTGTACCAAATTTCATCGAAATCGGTTAATAATTGCGACCGAAATCCTGTGAACAACAAATACATGGACAGACGGACGGATGGACGGATGGACGGATGGACGGACGGACGCCAAGCGCTAGATCGACTCAGGAGGTGATTCTGAGTCGATCGGTATATATTTTATGGGGTCTAAAATCAATATTTCTTGTAGGCACATTTTTTGACAAATCAAACTTATTATACCCTAACCACTATGTGGTTTAGGGTATAATGACTTTAAAACAATGTGTTGAAATATTTTATTAATTTTGAAGATTTTTTCAGAAATATTAAATCCATTTTGACTTCATTAAAACGAAATTTGCATTCATGTTAGGATACACATTTTTATGTCGAATCACTTAGCTATAAGGACAAACAGACTTCATTGGAAAGTTTAGAGACTTTTAGACAAGGAAAAACTTTTTTTCAGAGAAATACGTCTTCTATTCTAAGCAAAATTCGTATTCGTATTTTAAGCATGTGAAATATTTGGCCTCCCGACAATATTCTTTGCGGTGCAACATCTACTATTTAATATGTGATAGAAACCAAATTTATGAAAATGGACCAAAATGGACCAAATTCTGTTTGGTCTGACCATCGGACTAAATTTAAAAATTAGAAATCTTTTGGACCAATTTTGGTCCGATCGGACCAAAACGGCAACGCTGATTGGAATTGAAAGTCTATACACAGAGTATAAGTAACTACTCTCCGAAAGTTTTTTTTGTTTTGCAACAGACGTAGAGAAGAGGTTTTGTTATATTTGTAATGTGTGTGTGTGTATGTTTATGTTTGCAACAACCTCCATCGACATCAGTCCGTGGTATACCTACGAATATTCTTACTCAGATCTAGTGTTACCTAATTTCGCTTTTTTCCCCTTTATTGTATAATAAATGTATATGCGCACATTTTTCAACCAAAATTGAAACTATCCATAATTTTAATTAAATTTTCGAGAACTAATATCAGAAATAAGAGAATGCTAGGATATAGTACAATAGTAAAGCAAATGTGAATGAAAAAAAGCATGCCCGGTTCCAAAGATTTTGTCTTTACTTTAACAGTTTGGGTATTAATTCCGAACCAAAAAAGCGGAGAATACAAGTAAGGATACTTTAAAGACGTAATTCTCTTTTAAATTTGGGGGTTATGTACTTGCTTCTAGGAAGCAAATGTTAATTTTTAATTTTTTTAGATTTTTTTTTTTTCTTCAGTTGTTATCAAAATCCTTTAAAAACGAGTTAACGAGTTATTTTTTTCCATATTAAGACTCGACTTCCAGCAGAAATTATGCTATGTTTCAAGTAAAAAGCGTCTTTAAAATAAAGTGTTGAAAAACATGTCTTATTTTTTAACGATTTTTTGCTTTGTAGGCTAGATGCAAAAAGGAAACAAATTTAAAGACAATTTTATTAATTTTAAAGAATTTTTCTTAATTATTAAAGTCATGTTGACCTTACCTCAAAAATTGTATCTTTCATGTTATGATACACATTTTTAAATAAAATCACTTAATTATAAGGACATTACAACTTCATTCAAAAGTTTATTGCCTTTTGGACAAGAAAAAACTTTATTTTAGAGAAATGCGTCTTCCATGTTAAGCAAAATTTGCATTCTTATTCTAAGGACATGGAATCTTTGACTTCACGACAATATTTTTTCAGTGTAGAAAACTAAAAAATTAAATATAAATAAGATCGTTTAATTACATTTATTTGACGTTCATTACAATATACGTACGTACAAAAATACATATCGTACATTTTAAACGTTTACTCACACTACGCTAAGTACTAGCTAAATTTGAAATTACCTACACAGTGTAATTTCAAAGTTACACATTTCATTCAAGTAATATTTTATTCGGAGCGGAGCGGTTTTTCATTTGGAAACCGCTCCGCTCCGGATTTTAGAAATGCCGCTCCCGCTCCGGCAAAAAAAGGGCTTGCTCCGCTCCGCTCCGGATCCCTGGTTAGAATGCATAAAAAAATCATTAAAAAAATTATATAAATTATTTATTTCACAAAATATTTTAATTCACATTGAAAAACACTGAATTCGGATCTCATCTTAAGAAGTGATGCAAATTCAGTGTAACGGATGTTGACATCCGTCACAAGCCCATGTTAAATTAATCGCTTCTGCGCCAATTTTGCACCACATCCAAACATATAATTTCTATTCCGAAGCATATGAAAACTGTTTTTTTTTTTCGTCCGTGCAAGAGAAACAACTTCAATATTGGATTAAACTACAAAAAAGAGGTTGGCAATAAATTCGGTTGTCCCAACCAATGTCTGTGCGTGGCATATAAGATCAATGAGAAGTATATAGAAATTCCTATAGCAGACATTTTTTAAGATTCATCCATATTAAACATTGAAAACTCCCAGACATTGAGGAACCCTTTTTTTCCAGAGTAGAGTGATTATATCTCAGTGAAAGATCAATTTGATTTGAATGCATTACAATTAACATAGCCGATTTTATGGCCATTTACTTTCAGATTCTTATCGCTATCGGGTTTCCTCTCTCTCTCACATCTCATATCATTAATTTCTAAATCAGAAAATCAACAAAGAATCGAAAAATATCAAAAAAAGATGCACTCACACGCTCGCACACATAAACAAGGGCATGTGATGGGGCATTGAGTGACACAAGGAGAAGCGGAAACTTTTCTTTGTGTCATTAAAAATTCAAATGAAATGAATACCATCTTCTGAAGTGTCATCGTTTCATTATTGACCATCCTCTCCTAATGCCGGGATTCGTTAATTAATAAAATTCTTTATTTTATATTTATTTAATTTTTGTTTTGTTTCTTTTTTCTGTTAAATTCCACCATTTAAAAGCATTCAACGTTGATGTCTCCAACCAGTCTGCCCTTTTTTTAGATTTGGGAACACCATCGTCGATGGACATCGATGGCAGCACCTCAATATCGAATGGTATCGCAGCAAATGAGACTAAACCAATAATCGTGCCACTAAAACGTTGACTTCATCTAATTAACTTTGGATTTTATGTGCTCTGTTTCCAAAAATCGAAAAACCAAGGAAAGCATTGACTCACGAATACAAAAAACAAGAACTCTTCCGTTGGACCTGTATGTCCATAATGTGGAAATATTTAAATGCAACAGCTCGGGGACATTTGGCACAGTGGGTTACTATAACCTAAACCTCATAGTGTTCATGGTATAACAACTTTGATCTGCCAAAACATGTGCCTACCATTTTAGATCCTATAAAATATATACTGATCGACTCAGTATCACCACCTGAGTCGATCCAGCTCTTAGTTTCCGTCTATGTATTTGGTGTTCACAGCATTCCGGTCTTGTGTATTAACCGATTTTGTTGAAATTTGGAACACGGTGCATTTTGGCACAAGAACGAATGCTATGGAATTTGAATAAAATCGCATCAAATATAGCTCCCATATATATGTTTTGCCCGATTTTCACAAATTTGACCATAAAACCCTTATTTATTAACCGATATTAATCAAAGTTGGCTAAATGTAATCTTCTATAGTACTTACAATATGGGCAAAGAATCATCCAAATCGGTCTAAATTAAGATTTTCAAAAATGTCGCGTTAATATTCTTATTTTTGACCATATCCTTATTTTTGACCATAATCTTCTGTTGTATCAACCACATCAAAATACTATTCAAATCGGTTTAAATTTAGATATAGTTAGCACAATGGAATCTTCCATAGTATAAACTAAGCCTGCCAAAAATAATAGAAATCTGTTCAGATTTAGATATAGGTCCAATATATATGAATCGCCCGATTTTCCGAAACTTGGCAATACTACTCCCAGAAAAACAAGTAAGGAAAGTCTAAAGTCGGGCGTGGCCGATACCATATCACATCCGTCAAATGTGTTGCACAGATAAAAATAAGTTTGAGAACCAATAACTTTTGTTGGAAAACCAATAACAAAATTTGTTAATTTTCCTGCAACAAGCTAATTTGTACTTTTAATAACCATTATTACAAAAAAGTTGTTAGCAATCGTTACCATCAGAAGGCAACAAATAATTTGTGTTCTCAATAACATAATTTGTAAGTAATTTGTTGAGCATCCAACAGTTCAAAATATTTGTTGTTGAACGTTACTTTTAATCCTCAACAAATATTTTTGAATTTGAACGAAAAAATTTGTATGTGGTTTGTTGCAGTCTATCAATGACCTGTAACAAATTTATTGGTGTATTGACAAAAAATTAAATTGATTATTATTGCACCAAAATTGCAAAATTGCCGGAACAATTTTAGAGATATTTTGTTAAGTACACACAGAGAATGAATATGACAAAATGCTATTTTTGGAGGGGAACATGTAAAATTTTTGTGTCGAAAATCCTATACTCAGTTTTGTAAATTTATGACGATTTTAAATTTGAGTAGTCCAGGGTCTAACAAGCATTTTGACAACTTTTTGCCCAGTGATATATTCTAGTTAATTAGAATTGTAATAACTCTAATCCCGATATTAATTATTAATTATCTCATACAACAAACACATTTAACTACCAAATTTTAAAAATATAAATTTTTTTACAGGCATTTATAAATGCTTTTCTGTATTTTCTGATGAATGAGCTCTTTGCTTGCTATCATACACGTGCATGTGCTCATACTCATTTTGTTCTAACGGTATTCTTCGCATACTTCTTTTAGCTTTCGTACATGTTTTCAACGATGTGCGCGTAACCAGTCTTGTATTTTTGTTTTTGTTTTCATATCGATAGCAGTCAACTAATTTCGCAACAAAACAATTTGTTGAAAATTCAGAATATTTCTATTATTTCCTCTGTCAAGCATCTACAAACACATTTCAACAACAAATGTCTCATATTCAATAGACAAATTTGTTGAGCATCAGCAGATATTACATACAAATAAAGTTGTTAATATTTATTTGCAGTTATTTTTTTGTGTGTGGGTGCTATATATAAAGGCTTGTCCCAAATACATACATTTAAATATCACTCGATTTGGACAGAATTTGATAGACTTCTACAAAATCTATAGACTCCAAATTTTAATCGTCTAATGCACTAGGGTGGAACACAATGTTAGCAAAAAACCAGTAAGGAAAGTCTAAAGTCGGGCGGGGCCGACTATATTATACCCTGCACCACTTTATAGATCTAAATTTTCGATACCATATCACATCCGTCAAATGTGTTGGGGGCTATATATAAAGGTTTGTCCCAAATACATACATTTAAATATCACTTGATCTGGAAGAATTTGATAGACTTCTACAAAATCTATAGACTCAAAATTTAAGTCGGCTAATGGACTAGGGTGGAACACAATGTTAGTAAAAAAATATGGGAAACATTTAAATCTGAAGCAATTTTAAGCAAACTTCGAAAAAGTTTATTTATGGTTTATCGCTCGATATATATGTATTAGAAGTTTAGGAAAATTAGAGTCATTTTTACAACTTTTCGACTAAGCAGTGGCGATTTTAGAAGGAAAATGTTGGTATTTTTACCATTTTTGTCGAAATCAGAAAAACATATATATGGGAGCTATATCGAAATCTGAACCGATTTCAATCAAATTTGGCACATATGACTATATTACTAATTGTACTCCTAGTGCAAAATTTCAACCAAATTGGGCCACAACTCTGGCTTCTGGGGCCATATAAGTCCATATCGGGCGAAATCTATATATGGAAGCTATATCTAAATCTGAACCGATTTCAACCAAATTTGGCACGCATAGCTACAATGCTAATTCTACTCTCTGTGCAAAATTTCAATTATATCGGAGTAAAAGATTGGCCACTGTGGTCATATGAATGTAAATCGGGCGAAAGCTATATATGGAAGATATATCTAAATCTGAACCGATTTCAACCAAATTTGGCACGCATAGCTACAATGCTAATTCTACTCCCTGTGCAAAATTTAAACTAAACCGGAGTTAAAAATTGGCCTCTGTGGTCATATGAGTGTAAATCGGGCGAAAGCTATATATGGGAGATATATCTAAATCTGAACCGATTTCAACCAAATTTGGCACGTATAGCTACAATGCTAATTCTACTCCCTGTGCAAAATTTCAAATAAATCGGAGTTAAAAATTGGCCTCTGTGCTCATTTGAGTGTAAACCGTGTGAAAGCTATATATGGGAGCTATATCTAAATCTGAACCGATTTCAACCAAATTTGGCACGCGTAGCTACAATGCTAATTCTACTCACTCTAAATCTGAACCGATTTCAATGAAATTTGGCACACTTGACTACACTACTAATTGTACTCCTAGTGCAAAATTTTAACCAAATTGGGTTAAAACTCTGGCTTCTAGGACCGTATTAGTCCATATCGGGCGAAAGATATATATGGGAGCTATATCTAAATCTAGACCGATTTCTTCCAAAATCAATGGGGTTCTATTCTGAGCCAAAACACATACTTGTGACAAATGTGAAGTCGATTGGACTAAAACTGCGACTTAGACTTTGATTACAAAATGTGTTCACGGACAGACGGACAGACGGACATGGCTATATCGACTCAGGAGCCCGCCCTGAGCATTTTTGCCAAAGACACCATGTGTCTATCTCGTCTCCTTCTGGGTGTTGCAAACATATACACTAACTTATAATACCCTGTTCCACAGTGTGGCGCAGGGTATAAAAATGGAAGTTCTTCTTAAGGCACAACTTTAAACACACTTCCAAAAATGTCCTTCCAAAGATGTTCTTTATTTCAACTACACAGCAAGTTCTTTTAATTAAGTTTTTTATACCCACCACCACAGAATGGTGATGGGAGTATAATAAGTTTGTCATTCCGATTATAACACATCGAAATAACGATTTCCGGCTATATAAAGTATATATATTCTTGATCAGGGATACATTTTAAGATTATTTAACCATGTTCGTCTGTCTGAAGATGGGGTATATAGGTCCAGGTTTTGATATAGTCCCTATATAAACCGATCTCCCGATTTGGGGTCTTGGGCTTATAGAAACCGTAGTTGTTATCCGATTTGCCTGAAACTGGAAATCTACAGGTATTTTAGGACCAAAAGGAGGTGTGCCGAGAATGTTGAGTATCGGTACATGTTTTGGTATATCCCCCATATAGACCGATCTCCTTATTTTATTTCTTATGCTTATAGAAATCGTAGTTGTTATCCAATTTGCCTGAAACTGTAAATATACTGGTATTTTAGACTCACAAAAACGTGTATCGGATTTAGTTTTTATCGGTCCATTTGGTAAGGCCTCCATATAAACAGATTTCAATTAGTGACTTTAGTTACATATTTTACTTCTCGTAGTCATTTAAATAATGAGGGTAAAAATCTACATGTTTTAGATTTCAAATCAAGGCGTTATGTCATCATGTTCTTGCACACTTACAAGAGATGTCAATGTTTCCTCTAAAACTCAAACAAAAACGGATCTTATAAATCCAGAATCTGATCCAGTTTTCATAGGTAAAATCTTTAAATTTAACTTCGGGAAGTGTACTGGTTGAACTGTTCTGCTTGGGAGAATATCTGTCATCAAACCCTCTGAAATTTTCAAAGCAAGCTATAATATTTGATTTATGGTGTAGGAATTAATAAAATGTTACAAATTATTAAAATTTTGTCGAACAAAAAAATGACAAATCCATTCTAGAAATGTTGCGAATATTTGCAAATATTTTAGGTCAAATGTTTCAGACAAGCGTCAGAATGCATTAAAATACATACAAAATTATAAAAATTATTTATTTGGCAAAATATTACAGAATTTTTAAATTCACATCCAAAACCCTCAATTGGGATTACACCTTAAGAAGTGATGCGAATTGAGTGTAACTGCTATTGAAATTGGGGACATCCGTCTTATGAAAATCCCATGTCAAATTCATCGCTTCTGCGCCAATTTTGCATCACTTCCGGATACAAAGAGAACATTTTCATAAAATTTTGGGCGATGGTTGGTTTGCTGGGATATTTTATTTAAAATTTTTATAACGAAGATTTTGCTACCAGTACATGTGACGTGCACCGAAGTACTGACAAAATTGGACGATTTTGAATTGACTAGCCATTGAATGAAGATGCGTGTTATAGCAGAAATAATAGACAGTTTGGGCGGACATATCATAACAAGCAAAACAGTAAAACTATTTGAAAGAATTTTTCTAATATATATTTTTTGTTTATCTGCTCCCACTGTGACTGAAGTCTCTCACAACCATATGGTATGGATATTTATGGCTACGGCCAAATCCAATGAATGTCGGATATTAGAGCTGAAATCACTTAGAAGCCCGATCGAATTTCCTTTCAAAAGTAAGGAGAGACCTGACTGACCCTCGAATTGAAGGAGGAGATATAAAGCAAACAGACGTGGAGTCTAGTCCACATCGAAATGTGAATGTGAAAAATAAAGGCAACAACAAATGTCAGGGCATAGAAGAGCAAGCGGTACAATTAACATAACAAAGAAATGTCAAATTGAAAATTTATTAAATCTCACAGACATAGTCAACGAATATGGTGGAAATCCCGAAATCCTCCATCCCTGTGAACTTCACTTTGGAAAATGAAACGAATGATGGTAACACAGAGAACAGACCACATCGATCGTGATTACTACTACCTGTAAAAATGGTATTGCTTATCCACAAAAAAAAAAAAAAAAGGAATACACAGCCTGGTTTGGTTAGATGGCATGGAGGCTGCCTTGGACCATCATCAGAGCCACAATGTTGGTGACAATATTTATGACCTTTGTTTGCTGCAGTTTACATGGTCAATCTTGTTGGACACCGGCCCATTGGCCATGTACATTACAATAGATTCCAGGTTTTATTACGGAAAAACCAATCAATTTCCCGTTTGTCCGCTCTGTCATACACAAGGTATCTTTTTTTCCTTAATTAGTCCATCGACCATCGGCTTGATTGACCATTGCGATTGTCAGTTTGGTTAATTAGACCAAAAGATTTTCTTTTTCCAGATGAGACCGTTGCAGCTAATTTTATGATTTTTAGTGACATTTTATGGTCATTCAAGAGGCTGACAAGAGCCGATTTCGAATGCAGAAAGACCTATCTTTTTATTGTGTAAATGGTTTTGCTATAAAGATTTGTACACAAGATTCGAAAAGATTTGTTTTTGACCATCTCTACAGAAATGACCAATTCCATCATTTGTTTATTGACAAAGAATATTTAAAATGATGTTGAATGAGTAGGACGTTACATGTAGTCAATGGACCCGCATTCGACAACACTCAATAATATGCCTTCCATTGTTTCCCTTATCTTGTAATGTAAACCGAAGTTTGTGTAAAAGTTTATGTTGTATTTTATTTAAAATTATAAATATTCTTCAATAGTCTTTCATGCATTGCTAATAACAAAAGTTTCTACATGTCAAACTTCAATGCAATTAATAATTTTTTAACATCACATATTATATATAATTAACCAAATACAGTAATGCTAACAATATTAATTCGAAAACATTATATATACACATATTAAAAGAATAAAAATTCTAAATATTTCTAAAAAAATATAATTTTTTTTAAGATATTCTAATAATTTTATCAATTAGTTGGTCGAAAAAAAAATCCACCAATTGACAAAATTATCGCATGTGTTTTATCAGTTTTATATCAGATGTTGTGCACAGACACACATACGTCTGCACAATATTTTGCAGCATCCAAAGAGTTCTCACTTTTCGTATGAGAATGTGCAAAAGAATTTAGAATCCGTTAGTTCTTGCAAGCGTCGAGAAATCTTATATTATGCCCATTAATTGTTGATCTCACTTTTGTTTGTTTGTTTATTGGTTCCAAAATAGTATAAAAAGAATTCACTATTTTAATAAAGTAATTGTTCTATTTTTGCAATCGATACTACTAATAAAATTTAACATAAATATAGAAATATTGAAAACATAAATAAGTAAATTAATATATAAATAAATAAATAAATGTATGGTGACAATGTATGATGACAATGAATTACAAATTATTAAAAAACAAGTATATACGGCCGTAAGTTCGGCCAGGCCGAAGCTTATGTACCCTCCATCATGGATTGCGTAGAAACTTCTTCTAAACACTGCCATCCACAATCGAATTACTTAAGTTGCGGTAACGCTTGCCGATTGCAAGGTATCTTAAAACCTCCTAACACCACCTTCTAAATTGTATGTAAGTCCATACGTGGTATATATTAAATCAAAAAAGATCGATCCAATACGTATATAATTCAGTTTGACAAAGTAGACATAAAATTTTGACAAAATTTTCTACAGAAATAAAATTTTAACAAAATTTTCTATAGAAATAAAATTTTCACAAAATTTTCTATAGAAATAAAAATGTTGACGAAATATTCTATAGAAAGAAAATTTTGACAAAAATTTCTACAGAAATAAAATTTTAAAAAAATTTTCTATAGAAATAAAATTTTCACAAAATTTTCTATAGAAAGAAAATTTTGACAAAAATTTCTACAGAAATAAAATTTTAACAAAATTTTCTATAGAAATAAACTTTTGAAAAAATATTCTATAGAAATAAAATCTTGGTAGATTATTTTTGGCTCGAGTGGCAACCATGATTATGAACCGAATAAAATTTTAACAAAATTTTCTATAGAAATAAAATTTTGACAAAATTTTCTATAGAAATAAAATTTTGACAATGATGAAAATTTTATTATGAACCGAATAAAATTTGAACAAAATTTTCTATAGAAATAAAATTTTGACAAAATTGTCTATAGAAATAAAATTTTGACAAAACTTTCTATATAAATAAAATTTTGGTAGATTATTTTTGGCTCTAGTGGCAACCATGATTATGAACCGATATGGACCAATTTTTGTGTGATTGGACCAATTTTGGTATGGTTGTTAGCGACCATATACTAACACCACGTTCCTAATTTGAACGGGATCGGATGAATTTTGCTTCTCCAAGAGGCTCCGGAGGTCAAATCTGGAGAACGTTTTATATGGGGCTATATATAATTATGGACCGATATGGACCAATTCTGGCACGGTTGTTAAAGATCATATACTAACACCATGTTCATAATTACAACCGGATTGGATGAAATTTGTTTCTCTTGGAGACTTCGCAAGCCAAATCTGGGGATCAGCTTATATGGGGGCTATATATAATTATGAACGGATGTGGACCAATTTTTGCATGGTTGTTAGAGACCATATAACAATATCATGTACCAAATTTCAGGCGGATCGGATGAAATTTGCTTCTCTTTGAGGCTCCGCAACCCAAATCTGAGGATCGGTTTATATGGGCGCTATATATAATTATGGACCGATGTGGACCAATTTTTGCACGGTTGTCAGAGACCATATACCAATACCATGTACCAAATTTCAGCCGGATCGGATGCAATTTGTTTCTCTTTGAGGCTTCGCAAGCCAAATCTGGAGATCGGTTTATATGGGGTCTATATATAATTATGGACCGATGTGGACCAATTTTTGCATGGTTGTTAGAGAGCATATACCAACATCATGTACCAAATTTCAGCCGGATCGGATGCAATTTGCTTCTCTTTGAGGCTTCGCAAGCCAAATCTGGAGATCGGTTTATATGGGGTCTATATATAATTATGGACCGATGTGGACTAATTTTTGCATGGTTGTTAGAGACCATATACCAACATCATATACCAAATTTCAGCCCGATCGGATGAAATTTGCTTCTCTTTGAGGCTCCGCAAGCCAAATCTGGGGATCGGTTTATATGGGGGCTATATATAATTATGGACCGATGTGGACCAATTTTTGCATGGTTGTTAGAGACCATATACCAACACCATATACCAAATTTCAGCCGGATCGGATGAAATATGCTTTTGTTAGAGGCTCCACAAGCCAAATCTGAGGGTCTCTTTATATGGGGGCTATACGTAAAAGTGGACCGATATGGCCCATTTTCAATACCATCCGACCTACATCGATAACAACTACATGCGCCAAGTTTCAAGTCGATAGCTTGTTTCGTTCGGAAGTTAGCGTGATTTCAACAGACGGACGGACGGACGGACATGCTTAGATCGACTCAGAATTTCACCACGACCCAGAATATATATACTTTATGGGGTCTTAGAGCAATATTTCGATGTGTTACAAACGGAATGACAAAGTTAATATACCCCCCATCCTATGATGGAGGGCATAAAAATTTAATTAAAATTGGTAATAGTCAACAGCGATGTAGAAATTTAACAAAAAGTGTACATAATACAAAATATAGATAGATAAATAAATAATAGTTATAATTAATAATAATGATGAAAAAATAAATAAGACAGCGAGCAAAAAACAAAGGTAGTTAAATATTTAATTTAAAACCTTTTTATTAATTAATCAAAGTAATGTGATTTTGCAGTTTAATTTTAAATTGATTGTAATTACTTGTGTTTCTTAGTTGAGACGGTATATTATTCCACAATCGCGTAGTGTATATTAAGAATTGCCTGTCCGATATCAGGTAACGTGTCCTATATGGGATGAGACAATTGAGACGATTCGACCGAGTGAAATTGAGTTTTTGATAGATGTACTTTGGTTCCGATGTGAATATTATCCTCTGGATTTGAAGTAAGCGTTTAAATCTAAATAGTTGTTCAAAAGTCATATTATATAAAGCGGAGTCATAGCTCGAGATACTTCTATAACGGCCCACACCATAGGCAAATCTAGTTACATCATTGAATAAAATTTGTAATTTCCTCTTATGAAAACATCATAGTTCGCATAGATTTCGCAAAAATATGTGATCCTAGGAAACAGATATGTCTTCGCAATTAAAACACGTATATGCGTTGGTATGAAGTACTGAACATTCCATAGTGAGCGGAGCATTTCGTAAACTGTCCCCACCGTTAAGGTAATATGTTTATTCCACGACAAATTACTATCGAATGTGATACCGAAATTCCTCGCGTATGTTTCATAATTGATTATGCAGTCGTTAACAGTCAGTGCCGGTAAGACGTTTAAATCAATGCGATATCGCTCCGCGATATCGCTAAGCATTTGGTCTTAGTAGGATTTAGATGCAGTCCATTTAGTGAAGCCCACTGGCTAATCCTATTCAGGTTGTCATTAATATTGTTGATACAAGCCCGGGTATCAGAAATGTCGCTCGAAAAACAGAGTTGTATGTCGTCGGCATACAAATACATGGGAATATTTCTACTATATCGTTAATATATAGCGAGAAAAGCATAGGACCTAAAATAGATCCCTGTGGCACTCACTGGCAGTAGAGGAGTGCCACTTGTCGCTCGAGAGCACCAGTTGCGTCCTTCCAGTTAGATAGGAGGACAGCAGAGTACATGAGCACGGATCAAAGTAAAATTGGCGTACAAGTTTTTCCAGCAAAATCCGGTGACAAACTGTGTCAAAGGCTTTGGAGTGATCCAAAAGCACTAAGAATCAGTATCGATTTCTGTCAATGCTTCTCCTGATCTCTTCCACTACATCAATAAGCACAGTGATACAACTACGGCCTTTACGATAACCTGATTGCCTTTTAAGAGTTTATTCCGCATTATATATTCATTCATCTGATCGTACATCAACTTCTCCAACGCCTTAGACAAGAATGGAAGAAGAGCAATAGGTCTATAATCACCATGTGGGATAGGAATGACTTTTGTACACTTCCACATTATAGGAAATGTGGATGTTGTCAAAACATAATTAAAAATATGTGTTATAAACGGCAGTATAAATGGAAGCAAAATCCTTACAAATCGAGGATCTAAATTATCCAAACCTGTCGCAATCGATTTAATCGACAATATTGATTGGAGTGTGTCACTATGGGAGACATATCGAAAAGTAAATGAATTCTGTATCGAATCGAAATTGTTGGAATCTGTCGACTTGGATGTTGAGTCAACAAATGCAATATGATGATTTGCAAATTTCAAATTTAATTCATCACGGTCTTCGCTGCATTTCTCAGAAGAGCCCCATTTCCCAATACTAATATTGCGAATCACACGCCATTTCTGCTCCCTGTTTACAGCCCTTCTAAATTCCTCACCGTAATATCGACATTTCGATTCTCTAACTAACCTAGTAACATTAGGTCTTAACATCTTGTATTCTTCACGCAAAATTATGTCTTGAAGCGCTTTCATCGCTTATGTGCCGCATCTCTTCTTTCTATTGATTTTTTTATCTCGTCATTGAACCATAATTGTTCGTTCGATCTTAGTTGAATTTCAACTTTAGTGTTCAGACTTAAATAAGTGTTCAGAACATGGTGCCAATCGGTCTATGTTTTGGTATAGCCTCCATATAAACCGATTAAGGTTCCAATTTCAACCTGCGAAATTCAATATTGGCATGAAATCATTTTCATTATAATTTCACTTGGTATCACTTTGATATTTTTTTTTTTAATTTTTAGGAAGTACCCTGTAGGAATTTCTCGAACTCACTCAAAATCAAACTAACTTTTTACTAACTAATTTGAGGCGACTTTCAGCTAACTCAATATTTATGCAGTCTTGAGTCAGTCGAATTTTTCCCAAACTCACTTTTTTCGACCAGCAATGAGTTACCTTTTCGCTCACTCAAAGCTGATGCATATTTAAGTGAAGTAAAGTCATGGAAACAATTCAAATAAACAAACAAAAAACATGTATTGACTTCTATAATTGTCAATTTGAATTTGGCTTTTTATATTTGTTTCAATTTAGCTTGTAATTTCAGAGAACTTTTGTAATTTTTTTGTCACGGATAGCGGTAAGTAACATATAAATGTATAATTAGAATTCAATTTAATAATTAAACTTTCCTTTTTTCCACAAGAACCCATCATTATCAGTGACGGAATAAGTGGAAACTTCGAACAAACGTAACATATTAAATGGCTGTTTGAGGATGAAGATATTGAGAAATACACTTAAGCCTTTTGGACTTCCCTGACGAATGCCATTTCCATTCAGTGTGCGTCATTACAAAAGTAGGTACAACTCCATCTGAGTTAAAGGAGAAAATTAAGGCAACACTCAAACTCAAGACAAGATGAACTCAACTAATATTACCCGAATTTTTATTTACGTTATATTTTATTTATTGTAAAATAATTTATAAAAACTGAATTGTTATTATTTTTTAATTAATTCAAAATAAAATAAATAAAAAAAAAAAAACAAGTATATACGGCCGTAAGTTCGGCCAGGCCGAAGCTTATGTACCCTCCACCATGGATTGCGTAGAAAATTCTTCTAAACACTGCCATCCACAATCGAATTACTTAAGTTG
This sequence comes from Haematobia irritans, assembly GCF_050003625.1. Taxonomy (NCBI): domain Eukaryota; kingdom Metazoa; phylum Arthropoda; class Insecta; order Diptera; family Muscidae; genus Haematobia; species Haematobia irritans. The sequence continues at coordinate 170,421,966 of NC_134400.1, forward strand.
CGGTAACACTAGCCGATAGCAAGGTATCTTAAAACCTCCTAACACCGCCTTCTAAAATGTATGTAAGTCCATACATGGTATATATTAAATCAAAAAAGATCGATTAAATACGTATATAATTCAGTTTGACAAAATTTTCTATAGAAATAAAATTTTGACAAAATTTTGTATAGAAATAAAATTTTAACAAAATTTTCTATAGAAATAAACTTTTAACAAAATTTTCTATAGAAATAAAAGTTTGACAAAATTTTCTATAGAAACAAAGTTTTGACAAAATTTTTTATAGAAATTAAATTTTAACAAAATTTTCTATAGAAATAAAATGTTAATACAAATTTTCTATAAAAATAAAATTTTGGCAACCATGATTCTAGACCGATATGGACCAATTTTTGTGTGATTGGAGATCGGCTATATATAACTATAGACCGATATGGACCAATTTTGGTATGGTTGTTAGCGGCCATGTACTAACACCACGTTCCAAATTTGAACCGGATCAGATGAATTTTGCTCCTCCAAGAGGCTCCGGAGGTCAAATCTGAGGATCGGTTTATATGGGGTCTATATATAATTATGAACCGATGTGGACCAATTTTTGCATGGTTGTTAGAGACTATATACTACCATGATGTACCAAATTTAAGCAAGATCGGATGAAATTTGCTTCTCTTTGAGGCTCCGCAAGCCAAATCTGGGGATCGGTTTATATGGGGGCTATATATAATTATGGACCGATATGGGCCAATTTTTGCATGGTTTTTAGAGACCATATACTAATACCATGTACCAAATTTCAGCCGTATCGGATGAAATTTGCTCCTCTAAGAGGATCCACAAACCAAATCTGGGAATCGGTTTATATGGGGGCTATATATAATTATGGACCAATATGGATCAATTTTTGCATGGTTGTTAGAAACCATATACTAACACCACGTACCAAATTTTAACCGGATCGGGTGAATTTTGCTCCTCTAAGAGGCTCCGGAGTTCAAATCTGGGGATCGGTTTATATGGGGGCTATATATAATTATGGACCGATATAGACCAATTTTTGCATGGTTGTTAAAGACCATATACCAACACCATGTGCCAAATTTAAGCCGGATCGGATGAAATTTGCTTCTCTTTGAGGCTCCCCAAGCCAAATCGGGGGAGCGGTTTATATGGGGGCTATATATAATTATGGACCGATGTGGACCAATTTTTGCATGGGTATTAGAGACCATATACCAACACCATGTACCAAATTTTAGCCAGATCGGATGAAATATGTTTCTCTTATAGGCTCTCTTATGGGGGCTATACGTTAAAGTGGACCGATATGGCCCATTTGCAATACCATCCGACCTACATCAATAACAACTACTTGTGCCAAGTTTCAAGTCGATAGCTTGTTTCGTTCGGAAGTTAGCGTGATTTCAACAGACGGACGGACGGACATGCTCAGATCGACTCAGAATTTCACCACGACTCAGAATATGTATACTTTATGGGGTCTTAGAGCAATATTTCGATGTGTTACAATCGGGATGACAAAGTTAATATACCCCCCATCCTATGGTGGAGGGTATAAAAAAGAGCTCACCGTAAACTAATTAGATAGTTAGGAGCTAACTCATAGTATGTTCATATATTATCAGCCTAAAGCTAACTCGCTTTGAGCTAACTTTTGGTTAGCTGAAGCTTATGCAGGGTTGAGTGAGTCAGTTCCAACACGTGCAGTTATGACTAACAATCTATTAACTTAAAGTCACCTCAATTTCCTACAGGTTAGTCATTGAATATATATAACTATAGAACGATATGGACCAATTTTGGCATGGTTGTTAGCGGCCATACACCTTGACATTTGATTTCTCTCTCTCTCTCACTCTCTCTCTCTTTCTCAGAGAACCTGGCTGCGTCTTCCTAGATTGACTTTGGAAATCCTAGGAAGAATATTCCAGTGTCCTTATTGACGATCCCCTTAGTTAAAATGTTCGTTTATTTCTTCTGTTTTGAATATTTTCTTTTTGGATGCTAGATTTTTTTCATGAAAATTAATGAAGTATAGAAACGTTACTGGACCCCTTAATAGGGGCTTGTCGTGACAAAACGGAATAATTCCAAGAATTGGAAGAACCTTTCTTATCACTTGTCAATAATGGTCAATGTTGTTGTTAAGATTAGTGAAGGTGGATAATTAATTTAGATCACCAACATCACTGGTGATCTGTGAAACAAACAACAAAAATTATCTACGAGTATATGCCCACTCCTTGGAATCTATTATGTTGAATAATGGTCATTCGATGATTATTCAACAAAATTATTTGTTTTTTTTTTAAATTTTTTTGTCTTTTAGTGATACACCTTAGTTCTCTACGAAAACAGAAAACTGAAACAAAACAGAATTTTCCCTTGATATTGAACCGGGAAGATTTGCTGGCTTTTGTGAGTGCCTGTTATCTTGTAACCGATTTTTTTTATAACATTCAAGGGAGATTATGCATTTTGTCAGTTGATTGAAGTTATCTTTACGGCTGTGTCGTTACCATTTCTTAACCCACCCCATAGTAACCCAAAAATCTGGATTTTAGTTTCCATTCAGGCTTTAGATGTCCATCTAAGCTGCGATCGCCACCATCTTTTTAGATACGAATTTTATTTTATTGCAGGCGGTTGGTTTTTTGGTCTTTGTTGGTGGAATGTTTGCCTTGGAATGGTTGGTTGGTTGGTTGGTTGGAAAGATGTTCCTCGCTTTTGATCGGTCGTTGAGAGTACCCAACTATTTTTGTATACGGTTGAAGTTCACTTTGTGTTTTGGTTAGGCCTCGCCGTTTTTGGTGTAACTTAAGTTTATTGTGGCCATTTAATGTGGAGACACCATGTCTGGTCAGGTTCACGACTATTTCTCATGCCTAATGGAATTTTCATGTTCTTTCTGCGATTCTTGTCGTTGGTTGTTTTCTTTTTTCTCTCTCTTAACCCCTTCCTTGTGTTATTGTTGTTGCTGTACTATTTCACCTCCATTTTCAGGTTGCCCAAATAAAATTAATATTGGTTGTTGGTTGAAGGAGGCCCAAACCAAAAAAAAAACGGTTTAGTAAATTTGATTGCCTTTGTGACTCTATGGCGGTTCGTATTTCATACTTTGATTTTTTAGTTCTTTTTTGTCTTTTTTCACTGACATCGTTTCTTGGACTCTTTGGAGTGTTTCCAAGCATGTGTTTGATCATGCTACAACAACATTGAATTGATAATGAAATGTGTTAAATGATCAATTTTTGATGTAATATTTGTTATAATGCTGTGTTACATACTGGTCGATTGTATTGATAGTCCGCAACAGGAAGAGCATCTCGGCAACGTTGGCCTTCAGTACCCATTCATGTTTTTAGGAAGTAGGCGAAAAAAAAAACCATAAAAACGTTCATGGAATGTTTGTTAATTTAAGTTGTAAAGTTTGTTTCGTTTTAAGCCTCTTTACATGGAAATTAAATATAAGTGTTTATTATAACGGAAAATTTTATTTTAATATTATAGAAAACATGTAAGTAAAGTCTAAAGTCGTGCGGGGCCGACTATATTATACCCTTCAATTAAACACCTCTTGTGTGAGTGTCCTGCTTTTTGTGTAAGGCGTAAGCGAATTTTAGGAGCTTTAGATCACTGGCGGACCTGGAAAACGTTAACTTAAGCAGTTTGTTAATGTTTTTGGAGCAATCTGGTTGGTTCAACAGAAGAAAATAATCGAGAAGGTTCAGTGGTTAAGACTAGAAGTGCCCATATGTAATAGGTACTTTTAGTTAAATGTGGTATCACAATGGACTGAATAATCTAAGTGAGCCTGAAATTTTATCGGGCTGCCACTTTAACCTAACCTAATCTACACTTCAGCACCGCGTAGACCCAACTTTTTGGTACCGTCTCAAATCCATCAAATTTATTGGGAGCTGTATAAAGCTCTAAATTGGAATACACATGTGTTTATATCCAAAACTATTTGTACAAAATTTTTTACACTTCTACATATGGTTAGGTTAGGTGGCAGCCCGATGTAAAGGGTGATACGGTCAAAATTTGGTCAATATAAACTTGACGTATCTCTTTCAATTTTGCATTTAAAAAACCTGAACACCCCTCATTTTGAAGGTGTGTGTGTAGAATATTGCTCATATTTTGATTTTGGAATTAACTCTTCAGTTGTCAAAATGCCGTCCAAGCAAGAAGAGCAGCGTATTAAAATTTTGCTCGCGCATCGCGAAAATCCGAGCTACTCGCACGCAAAGCTGGCAAAATCGTTAAAAGTTGCCAAATCAACCGTTACAAATGTAATTGTAATTGGGGAACGTTTGTCGACAGCCAGGAAGTCTGGATCGGGGGGAAATCGAACACCGGAAGCCGCTGAGACGACAAAGAGAGTTGCCGGTAGTTTGAAGCGAAACCCTAACCTCTCTCTCCCAGATGCCGCAAATAAGCTGGGTGTATCGTCTACAACCGTGCATCGAGCCAAAAAACGAGCCGGACTATCGACTTACAAGAAGGTAGTGACTCCAAATCGCGATTATAAACAAAATACGACGGCCAAAGCGCGGTCCCGGAGGCTGTACACGACGATGCTGACGAAGTTTGACTGCGTGATAATGGACGAGGAAACCTACGTCAAAGCCGACTACAAGCAGCTTCCGGGACAGGAGTTTTATACGGCAAAAGGAAGGGGAAAGGTAGCAGATATTTTCAAGCACATAAAACTGTCAAAGTTCGCAAAGAAATATCTGGTTTGGCAAGCCATCTGTACCTGTGGCTTGAAAAGCGGCATTTTCATAGCTTCCGGGACTGTAAACCAAGAAATTTACGTGAAAGAGTGTTTGAATAAACGTCTGCTGCCTTTCCTGAATAAACACGGTTGTTCCGTACTGTTATGGCCGGATTTGGCATCTTGCCATTACGGTGAAAAGTCCATGGAGTGGTACGCCGCCAACAACGTGCAGGTGGTTCCCAAGCACAAGAACCCTCCCAACACGCCAGAGCTCCACCCAATTGAGAAATACTAGGCTATTGTCAAGCGGAACCTAAAGAAGACCAAAAAAACTGCTAAGGACGAGCAGCAGTTCAAGGCAAACTGGCTTTCTGCTGCGAAGAAGGTGGACAAGGTGGCTGTAAAAAATCTGATGGCAGGTGTCAAGCGTGAGGCCCGGCAATTCGGATTTGGAAAAGCGAAAGCCTAACTGAATATTTTTCCTGAATTCTATACTAATTGAACTTGAAAAAGAAATTTAATTTGATTTTTTAAATAAACGATTTCACCGATTTACACGTGTTTTCCCTTGATCAAATTTTGACCGTATTACGCTTTATACATACTTTATGGGGTCTTAGAACAATATTTCGATGTTTTGCAAACGGAATGACAAAGTTAATATAATACTGTTTAATATACAGTTTTTATACCCATCCTATAGTGGAGGGTATAAAAACAAGTGTGTAAAGTAGAAAGTCGGGCGGGGTTGACTATATCATACCCTACACCTCTCCTACTGAATTAGTAAACATTGTTTGTGGGGTATCAATGGTATAGGTTTGGGAGATAAACTGCATTTCCATATTTAAGAACATAAAGGGATATATGGATGGGAATTTTATCACAATCTGAACAGACATGTTTGATATTAGGAGACATAGTTGATTCTGAACCTGCAGAGTTAATATGCCACAGAGTTACTATGCCATTATTAAACAAGTGAGTAAAGTAGAAAGTCGGGCGGGTCCGACTATATCATACCCTAAACCAACCTTACCGAATTAGCATTTGTGGGTTGTCATTTGAATAGGTTTTGAGGAAAAGCCGCATTTCCATATTTAAGAACATTAAAGGGTACATGGTTATGGGAGTTTTATTACAATCTGAGCAGAAGTGTCGGATGTTAGGAGCTATAGTTGATTCTGAACCTACACTAATTGAAAAAAATTGCATTTCACAATTGTGAACGGACGTTGTAAAAATGAAACGGAAACGTTCACAAAAAACGGAATGTTCACGGGCGTTCACAATTTCATGAACGGCATTCCTTTTCCTTTGGCCATAAAAAGTCTTAAATTAATCGTTAGACGTTGTTATGGCAACTCCGTCGTTGGTGCAATGTGCTAAGGCGACTGTTATGCGTATCGTGCAATCAACACAGGTTCGAGTCACGGTAGCCGAAATCTCTTTTTAATTTTCTTTATAAATTCGTAACCATTACGTTTTCAGATCATGAACGCTGGTTGTTGTTTTGACAACGTATGGTGTAATTTTTACGTTGTCAGATTGACCCCATCTGTTCTCAGTGTGACAACACATGTATGTTGATTCACTTTCATGAACGGATCGTTTCGAAATGACATGTTCAATTTTTCCAATTTTTTTGCTGGGATATCACAAAAAGGGAATGGAAATTTCATAACTGAAATCTGTATCCCAATTTTAATTTTATTGATCCTAGATTTTAAACTGCATAGCTTTATTCTAAAGAAGCCACATCTTTGGCTCAGAATCAATAGCAAAATTTTTAAAGTAAAGACAAAATCTTTGGAACCGAGCACGATTTTTTTTTTGTGTGAATCTAAAGAAAAATTTTCTAAATTTGCTCAACAAATCTCTTGGTTTAATCAACGTTTAAGAAGGCGTTAGCGATGCTTTTTTAAAAAAATTTTTCAATTTCATTGAAATATGTTTTTGACCACTTAACCCTATTATATGTGCGTTACACCATCCCATCAATATAAATTAAAATGCTTGTCCCAATACATTCCGAATGTAATTTCAGTACAAAACTCAACAAATTTTAACAATTGAGGGGACATTTAAGAGAAAGAGAGAGAGAGAAAAAGACTCATACGTGTCCTAATTTATATACCAATTCAGTGCATCCTAGAGTTACTACCACAATAACGGAAGCAATGCAATCGAATGCAATTTCCAAAAACTGCAACGAATTGAATTTAATTATTGCCCAATACCAAAAACTCCTTAATGGACATTGCATTCCAATACCATCAGTGCTATGTTCCAATACAGTTTCTGAATATTTATATTCCAAATGTCCAATAATACAGATGACCAAGAGGAAGATAAACTTAAAGCCTGATGTAAAACAACACGGCCTGGAAAACAAATTAAGGGGAGCAAAGCTACACTGAAAAAAATTAACAAATTTGTATATTTGTATTGTATATCATTTTGTGTCAAGGAACTATATGTGATAAAATCATATATTGGGTCTATATGGGCCTTTGTATAAAACTGGGCTGATATGGTTGATGTTTTGAATATCAAAAACAAAAGAAGTAAAATTAAAATAACCTCATGATATGTTGAAATAGGATAGGTCAACAAACGATTTATGACCGAACACAAAACAGTTTCCAGAGGTGAACACTGGGGAATTTACCGAGATAGAGGACGACCCCGGATCATGGTACTGTTCAGTCTGCCGAAACCAGATACGGTTTTAGCAGAACCGGTGCCTGGAGTGGGTGCACTTTGGAACTACTCCGATCTAATATCGGGAGCCATTCTGGCGCAATGGTTAGCATGCCCGCATTGCATACAAGGGGTCATGGGTTTCAACCAAACACCAAAAAGTTTTTCAGCGATGGATTATCCCCTCTCAGTAATGCTGGTGACATTTCTGAGTGTTTCAAAGTCTTTCTAAGTGGTTTTACCGCAATGTGGAATGCCGTCTGGACTCGGCTATATAAAAGAGGTCCCTTGTCATTGATCTAAACGTAGAATCGCACTGCAGCACTGAGTGATAAGAGCGAAGTTCATCATTGAATAGTCTAAGTGAGTCTGAAATTTCGGGATGCCACTATACCTAAAAAGACATCGCGGCGGTAGTATAGTAATACTGACTACATAGCAGGATGCTGAGTTGGTCGTCTGACTAAGCGACCTCCCGCACAACAATATTCTCCGCTGCAGCAGAATGAAGAGGCTCCGAGAAAATATTAGTGAGAGTGTAGACTATATTAATCAGAAGAGAATCAGTGTCGCGTCTATCTCAGAGATTAAGCTGCATGCCACCTTTTATACTGAAACAATTATTGTCGTGAAGTTAAAGATTTTATGCCCTTAAAATTCGAATCGGAATTTAGCTTAGCATAGAAGGCGCATTTCTCTGAGATAAAGTTTTTTCCTTGTCCAAAGTCGATAAACTTGTCAATGAAGTCGTTTGGTCCTTCTAGTTAAGTGATTCGACCTAAAATTGGGTATCCTAAAATGAAAAAAATCTTGTTTCACTAAAGTCAACTTGGCTTGAAAAATTTAGAAAAATTCTTCAAAATTAATGAAATCGTCTTGAAATTTGTTGACTTTTTGCATCTTGACTACAAAACAAAATAAGGTTTTAAAACTAGCAGATTTTTTCAATACAATATTTTAAAGAATTTTTTACTTAAAACAAAGCATAATTTCTATTTGTGTACAAGTCCGAATTTGGAAATTTAAGTTATCGTTAACATGATTTTAAAGGACTCTGATATCTCATGACATTTATATTCCATCGTCCCGTGCAGTGTAATCCTATATCGCATGTCCCACACTAGTGACCCCACCATGGTAGGCTGGGGCTCTCGAGATAGAGATATACAATGTGTATATACCGCCGATTAGTAGCTGTGCTCCAGGTTATAGTCCGTACTGTAGGTAATTGTTGTGTCAGCATAACCGACCGGTGCTAGGAGACTTCAATGGCCACCATGAACTTTGGCATTCTCTCTTAGGTAACGATCAGCGAGGCGTAGCTTTGGCAGAATAGATCGATGACTCCACATTTTGCCTGTTCTGGTAAATGACAAGTCCTGGTAACCTTTTATATCGCTGGCGTCGGGCCTCCTCTCAATAATTCTCACAATTGGCCGACCCTCCAATTTCGTAACCTCTGAACGCCTAAACTCTATGAATCAAAAGAAAGCCAACTAAGGCGGCTTGAGGGAATACACCAATCGCTACTTCAGTGAGTGCCCATCCCGCTTCCATGATCATATTGTGCAGAGGGTGTTTCGGGACATCATCAACGCAGCCCTCGCTTCATACCTGCTGGTCGACTTGTCCAGGTGAGACCCATTTCCCAGCATAAGCGGCTGGACTCGCACGCGAAGGAAATGAACGACGTCGTGCTAAACCTGCTGATCCTAGAATCAGGGAACGGAAAGGTTAGAGTACCTGAAGCAAGGCACATGCGCAGTTAATTTGTGTAAACAGTAAGAACCCTCTCGAACTCCACTACAAGGGATTATGGTATCCCAGTTATCTTTGGCAATATGGATCCGAAGAGATGCGCGGCGTTTTTCAACCGACAATTTGTACTGACAGTGAGAAAGCGAAAAGCAGGGCTATTCGTCGCATTCATGGTGTCCGAGCCAAGGACACACCACAATTTACCCCAGTCGAAGTTACCAATTTCATCAACAGCGAAAACCCATCTAAAGCGCCCGACAGAATTTTCATGATAATGCTATCTGGAAATGCTGGGGGTTGAGTATTTGATCAGATTTCTCAATTTGTCTTTGGAATCAATCATTATACCCAATGTCTGGAATCTCGTGCCATGTGTAGATGAGAGAATTAATAACGGAGCTGTATCTAAATCTGAACCGATTTTAGTAATATTTTGCCAATTTTATTTATGACATATATTTCTCTCTGTGCATAATTTAACCCATTAGTGCTGTGAATTTGGACGTAATGTATCCATCGTTCAATTGCACTCCCTCATACGCTAAACACATGGGATTTACGGTTTTATTCATTTCTGCCTGTCTTCGATATACCGAAGTGTTGTGTTGGCCATAGGTAAAACCGCATATCCTAGAAAACAGACCAACGCATTGTGACTGCATGCTAAAATGAATGACTCTGAAATTATTCCCCGTTTAGTTAGCTGAAATGCTATATGGAAGGTCAGTTTGGTAATGTAGCCGGTGATGTATGCCAATAATGGTCCATGTGCAATAAAACAGCATTGAGACACTGTCCACAACTTCATTGAATTGCATCTGCACTCGAACAGAATCGAATATGCAAAAATATCTCATGTGCTCGAAACAAACAAAAAAAAATTAATTCACACAACCTCCGCTTAACTGCAGCCAATTTAAATGGACTGGAGGAAACCAAGCTTTGGCACCAAATACATACGCACAGAAAAAAAAACGTTTGGAAAAAATATAATGGTTTTATTGCACATTTGAAGGTTTGCCATTAAAAATTGATTATATTGCGAATAATGTATTTACATGCAAAATTATATTATTTCCACATCCAAAGAGAAAATAATGTTTTCTTACCGAACCAAATTTTAGACAAATAAAATTCCCCTCTCTTATAAAGTATTCTCTTTGATAGCAATAAAACTTGCATTTACGACGAACGATTCAATGATTGTCCCTAAACTTTTTTTATTTGTTTTTAGAGAAAGCTTTTTACCATCTAAAGAAATCTTCGCTTGTGTGAAATTTCGTTCCTCCGAAAAGAAGATTCTTCTTTCAGTGTATTTCCAATTTTTGTGTATCGATACAATGACCTATTGGATAGTGTGTTGGCTTACAAAACGTATGGTCTGTGGTGCGATTCTCCATCTGGACAAAAGGTAAATTTAAACAAAATTTTCTACATCTAATATTTGCTCTTATAAAAATCATAGAGATTTAGATTTATCTGTAATAAAAAAACAATATAGAATTTTATTACAGAATAAATCTAAATTTCCATAATTTTTTTTTTAACCTGAATATAAAGCTAAAACGCATTCAAAAATAGGATATATTTGTAAGGCTTTTTTGTAAAGACGCTTCTTAATTGAATTAATAACAAGTATATACGGCCGTAAGTTCGGCCAGGCCGAATCTTATGTACACTCCACCATGGATTTGCATAAAAACTTGTACTAAAGACAGTCATCCACAATAGAATTACTTGGGTTGCGGTAACACTAGCTGATGGTAAGGTATCTTAAAACTTCTTACCTCCATGTTCTCAATTGTAAGTTAGTCCATACGGGGTACATATTAAACAAAAAAGGCCGATTAAATACGTAAATAATTCAGTTTGACAAAATTTTCTATAGAAATAAAATCTTGACAAAATTTTTTAACTATAGTTATAAAATTTTGACAAAATTTTCTATAGTATTAAAATTTTGACAAAATTTTCTATAGTAATAAAATTTTGACAAAATTTTCTATAGTAATAAAATTTTGACAAAATTTTTTATAGTAATAACATTTTGACAAAATTTTCTATAGTAATAAAATTTTGACAAAATTTTATGCAGTAATAAAATTTTAAGACCCCGGAGGTCAAATCTGGGGATCGGTTTAAATGGGGGTTATATATAATTAAGACCGGTATGGACCAATTTTTGCATGGTTGTTAGAGACCATGTACTAACACCACGTACCAACCGGATCGGATGAATTTTGCTCATCCATGAGGCTCTGGAGGTCAAATCTGGGGATAGGTTTATATGAGGGCTATATATTATTATGGACCGATGTGGACCAATTTTTGCACAGTTGTTAGACATCATATAGTTACACCATGTACCAAATTTCAGCCGGATCGAATGAAATTTGCTTCTCTTAGAGGTTCCGTAAGCCAAATCTGGGGATCGGTTTATATGGGGGCTATATATAATTATGCACCGATTTGGACCAATTTTTGCATGGTTGTGAGGGACCATATACTAACACCATGTACCAAATTTCGGTACATTATCGGATGAATTTTGCTCCTCTAAGAGGCTTCGCAAGCCAAATCTGAGCGTCGGTTTATATGGGGCTATACGTAAAAGTGGTCCGATATGGCCCATTTGCAATACCATCCGACCTACATCAATAACAACTATTTGTGCCTACTTTCAAGTCGATAGCTTATTTCGTTCGGAAGTTAGCGTAATTTCAACAGACGGATTCGTGGTGTAAGGGTTTTTTTGGCATTAGGAAACTCTTTTTTTCTTCGAAGTATCTATTATAATTTAGATTTTTAAACTGACATTTGTTTATTAAAATATCGCGAATAAAATATAAACAAGTATATAAAGCAGTAAGTTCGGCCGGGCCGAATCTTAAATACCCACCATGTATCAAATATTATTGTTTTCTGTGAAAATTTCAGGGGGATTTGGTGACAAGCAGATCAGTTCAACCAGTACACTTCCCGAAGATAAATTCAAAGATTTTACCTATGAAGACTAGATCAGATTCTGTATTTATAAGAACCATATTTGTTTGAGTTTTAGAGGAATCATAAGCATCGTGTGCAAGTGTACAATAAAACGATGAAATAACGCCTTGATTTAAAATCTAACATCTGTAGACTTTTACCCCCATTATTTAAATGATTACCAGAAGTAAAATCTGGAAACTATAATTCTGTTTCAAGCAATTTTCATTACCAGTGCACATGGACGGATATTCACCATTTTCAGCATACCTCTTTATGTTCCTAAAATACTTCTAGATTTAAAATTGAGTGCAAATTTTATAAAAACAATGATTTCTAAAAGCCCAAGAAGTAAAATCGGAAGATCGGTCTATTTGGGAGATAAACCAAAACATGGACCAATACACGCGATTTTCGGCTCTCATATTTAAGGTCCTAAAATACCTGTAGATTTCTCATTTCAGGCAAATTGGATAAAAACTACGGATTCTAGAAGCCTAAAAAAATAAAATCATTTCTTGCACACCTATTTATATTCCTAAAAACCTCCAGATTTTCGATTTCAAGCAAAGTAGACAACAATTACGGCTTCTAGAAGCCCAAAAAGTAATATCGGTATATACCAAAACATGGACCGATACTCACCATTTTTGGCACACCTCTTTGTGGTCATAAAATACCTCTAGATTTCAAATTTCAGGCAAATTGGATAGAAACTATGGTTTTTATAAGCCCAAGACCCCAAATCGGGAGGTCGGTTTATATGGGGACTATATCAAAACTTGGACCGATGGGCTATCTTCGAACTTGACCTGCCTGCAGACAAAAGACGAGTTTGTGCGAAATTTCATCACGATTGCTTTATTATTGAAGACTGTAGCGTGATTACAACAGACAGACAGACAGACAGACGGACATGGCTATATCGTCTTAGAATTTCTCCCTGATCAAGAATATATATACTTTATATAGTCGGAAATCGATATTTCGATGTGTTACAAACTGAATGACAAACTTATTATACCCCCGTCACCATTCTATGGTGGTGGATATAAAAATATATGAATAAATATGATCTGTATCTTAACTTTAATCTCATTAAATTTTTAAATCAATACCAAAATCCTTAAGGCAAGGTCAAAATCTTTGGATTCAAGTAAACTTTTTTTTAGAGTGTACCTGAAACGGGTTTGGAGCACTAACATGATGAAGAAAAGCAGAAAAAATAATGAATTCAAATTTATGTACCAGTATCAAATACGCAAAGCTCTAAATTTTAGTTACGTTCGAATTTCACTCAAAGATTTAGACCCTTCCTTAAAGATTTTGGCATTGATTCTTAGCCAAATATGCGGCTTCTTTAAAATAAAAAAAAAATTTGGGACCTATCATAAATAAATACATTTAAAATTAGGATACGGATCTCAATTATCGAATTTTCATTGTTTTTTTGCGATATATTAATAAAGCTATTCACGTACAAACAAATGCCACTTTTAAAATCCAAATTATTACAGATACTTTAAAGTACAAAATGTTTTTTTTAATTTCAAAAAATAAAAGAAAACTAAAAACAAGTATATACAGCACTAAGTTCGGCCGGGCCGAATCTTAAATACCCACCACCATGAACCAAATATTAGGGTTTCCTTTGAAATTTCAGGAGGGCTAGAGGACTTGAGGACACTTCCCGAAGATAAATTTAAAGATTTCACCTATGAAGACTATATCAGATTCTGGATTTATAAGAACCATTTTTGTTTGAGTTTTAGAGGAATCATTAACATCTCTTGTAAGTGTGCAAGAAAATTATAAAATAACGTCTTGATTTGAAATCTTAAATCTGTAGAAGAAAAATCTGGAAGTTTTACATTGAGTTTCAAGCAATTTTCATGATCAGTGCGCTTTCTACACCCTCAAAAAGTGAAGTCGGTCTATATGGAGGCATTGCCAAATGGACCGATAAAAACTTAATCCGATACACGTTTTTGTGAGCCTAAAATACCAGAATATTTACAATTTCAGGCAAATCAGATAAAAACTACGGTTTCTAGAAACCCAAGGAGTTAAAGCGGGAACTCGTTCTTATGGGGGCTATACTAAAACACGGACCGATACTCACCGTTTTCGGCACACCTCTTTATGACCCAAAAATACCTCTAGATTTCCAATTTCAGGCAAATAGGATAAAAACTTCGGATTCTAGAAGCCCAAGAAGTAAAATCGGGAAATCGGTCTATATGGGGGCTATACCAAAATATGGACCGATACTCACCATTTTCGACACACCTCTTTACGGTCCTAAAATACCTCTAGATTTCCAATTTCAGACAAATTGAATAAAAACTACGGTTTCTATAAGCCCAAGATTCCAAATCGGGAGGTCGTTTTATATGGGGACCATACCAAAACATTGACCGATACTCACAATTTTTTGCACATGTATTTGTGGTCCTTCAATATCTATAGATTTCCAATTTCAGGTAAATTGAATAAAAACTGCGGTTTCTATAAGCCCAAGAAGTAAAATCGGGAGATCGGTCTATATGGGGGCTATATCAAAATATGGACCGATACTCACAATTTTTGGCACACGTATTTGTGGTCCTACAATACCTCTAGATTTCCAATTTCAGGTAAATTGAATAAAAACTGCGGTTTCTATAAGCCCAAGAAGTAAAATCGGGAAATCGGTCTATATGGGGGCTATACCAAAACATGGACCGATACTCACTATTTTTGGCACACCTCTTAATGGTCATAAAATACCTCTAGATTTCAAATTTCAGGCAAATCGGATAAAAACTACGATTTCTATAAGCCCAAGACCCCAAATCGGGAGGTCGGTTTATATGGGGACTATATCAAAACCTGGACCGATATAGCCCATCTTCGAACTTGACCTGCCTGCAGACAAAAGACGAGTTTGTGCAAAATTTCAGCACGATTGCTTCATTATTGAAGACTGTAGCGTGATTACAACAGACAGACAGACGGACATCGTTATATCGTCTTAGAATTTCTCCCTGATCAAGAATATATATACTTTATATCGGAAATCGATATTTCGATGTGTTACAAACGGAATGACAAACTTATTATACCCCCGTCACCATTCTATGGTGGTGGGTATAAAAACTAAAAATTTTGCAACACTTCCGGATACAAATAGAACAATTTTACCACTTTTTTGGCAACGCTTTTTTTGCTGGGTTTATCATTCTCCCAAATTGCCAAACGGCCCAAGTTCAAAGTCATGCTGGGGTGAAATTTTAAATTTTTTTTCACTCTTTGCACGCAATGGTCTAAAATTAAATAATTATTAAGTACAAATTTCATTTAAATAAAGAACGTTTAAAAGTATTTTATTTTTATTAATTTATGTTTTTTTATTTTTTTGAGTGTAGCTTAGGTTAAGTACCATCACCATAAAATGGTCGAAACATATCGAAATGTCGATTTTCGACCATATAAAGTATATATTCTTGATCAGGGAGAAATTCTAAGAGGATATAGCCATGTCCGTCTGTCTGTATGTTGAAATCACGCTACAGCTTTCAATAATGTCGCTATCGTTCTGCAATTTGGCACAGATTCGTTTTTTGTTTGCAGACAGGTCAAGTTCGAAGATAGGCTGTATCGGTCCATGTTTTGATATAGCCGCCATATAAACCGTCCCCCCGATTCGAGGTTTTGGGCTTCTAGAAAACGTATTTTCTATCCGATTTTCCTGAAATTGGAAATCTAAAGGTTCGCTAGGGACACAGATAGGTGTGGCGAAAATGGTAGCTATCCGTCCATGTTTTGGTATAGCCCCCATATAGACCGATCTCCCGATTTTACTTCTTGGGCTTCTAGAAACCTCAGTTTCTATCCGCTTTCCCTGAAATTGGAAGTCTAGAGGTATTTTAGGACTGAATATGGTGTGCTACAATCCGTATTTTCAAGCCGATAGGCTTAAAGTTTAAAATCTAGACATATTTCAGGACCACAAATAGGTGTGCCAAAAATGGTGATTATCGGTCCATGTTTTGGTATAGCCTCCATATAGACTGATATCCCGATTTTACTTCTTGGGCTTCTAGAAACCTCAGTTTCTATCCGCTTTCCCTGAAATTGGAAGTCTAGAGGTATTTTAGGACCGAATATGGTGTGCTACAATCCATGGTTTGCTATGGCCCCCAGCTTTTCAGCAAATGGTGCGCATCGGTCCATGTTGTGGTATATCCCCCCATATAGACCGATCTCCCAAGTTTACTTCTTGGGCACTATTTCATCATTTTCTTGGACGAGATGTTTATGATTACTCAAAACCTCAAACAAGACTGGTTGTTATAAATCCAGGAACTGATCTCGTCTTCATGGGTAGAATCTTTAAATTTATCTTCGGGAAGCATACCGAACTGATCTGCTTAGGAGAATATCTGTCATCAAATCGCCCCCGAAATTCTATAGATTATCAACCCGCTTTGACGAAGAGTTTTCAAAGGAAACTCTTATATTTGATACATGGTGGTGGGTATGAGTGTAGGAAGTGAAAAAAATCTGATACAATTTTGATTAAAATGTGAATGCAGAATGCAAACCATTGAATCGAAATGTCTCTCGTGCCTATGGTTGTAATATCCTGAAATAATGTGGATTCAGTGCATCCGAATATAGTGCCCTATCAATGACTGATATTGCAGTAGTGGCTTTCTTGTTGCTGTTGGCATGCTCATTTATTTTGCCACCAATAAAGGCGAATAATTATTTATTGAATTTATAGACCACTTTTTGTTTGCCCACATTTAGGTGAATCTCAGTGTGTGTGTGTGTGTGCGAATGTCTATCCTTGCAAAGAGGATGACCGTATAGCCTTATAAGCGTCATCCCATGCCATGGTGGTGTATTGCAACCAAATGCATTTGAATGAGTTGATGTTGTTAACTCAATGATATTTCTGTTGTTGTTGTTGTTGTTGCTGTTGCATAAATGCAATCTACTTAAAATGTTGTTCGACACCAGATAGTCCTTTTTGCTCATGACTCGCTCTCATTCTCTTGTGCATTTGCAGCAATGCAATTCCATAGGACAAGAATGACATGAAAAACGAACAACAACATTTTTGCATTGTGTAGCCGGTTCAATTTTTGTTTTTTGTTTTTGCTTTCGTTGTCCATAGGACCTTACAAGGGCTTGGGAATTGGCGTATCCAATACAAAAGTGGGCTTGCGTTTAATTGTCATTTAGCTGACATTTGAAATGGCAAATTGGTATGGAGTATTAACATTAAATTATGGCTTAAAACCTATCGAAAGGTCTGTTAGAGTGTGAGAAAAAGAGAATCCTGGCCGTTTGTATGGTGTTATCTGCTGATGCTACTGCAATGACACTGCATTGACCACCATTCACCACACTTGCCCGAAATCCCTCGGAGAGACAGACAGACAGACAGCCAAACAAAAGGACATTGCATTCATAAACTGTTGGACTAATTAAAATTGAAAAATGCCATAATTACATGGGAATGGCGTTTAACGTCATGGACTACAGTGTCATCACTTTCACGATAAAGTTATTTCAATTGAAAGCACTCATTGCCCTTCCCTCCCATCCAGATCTTTATTTAATTAATTTTTTTTTGCCATGCTCAACAATTCTTAATATGATTTTAAGATGGCTGAAATGCAATTGGATTTTTGTTTTTGGTTGCTATTTATAATTAAATGATTTTAATAATAACGAGAATTGTTCAAGAAAATCAATAAAAGCGACTGAAATCGTCGATATACACTTGTCACCTTTGATACCTTCAGTTTATAAGGAGTGAAAATGGCAATTTTCCATAGCAGTTCAAGAAATATCGAACAGAACTGACTATAAGTGATTCGACTTAAAACATGGTATCTTAACATGAAAGAAAATTTTGTTGGATTAAAATCAACTTGGCTTTAATAATTCAGAAAAATTTTCCACAATTAATGAAATCGTCATTCAGTATGTTGACTTCTTGTATTTTGCTTCCAAAGCAAAAGAGCCTGCAAAACTAGGAGATGTTTTTCAACAAGTATAGATAAAGTTTAGCGAATAGGGTGCTTGTGTATCTCAGGCGCATTCAATAAGACAGGAACAGATTCCCTTAATGTCATGCTGCATCTAATGCCTTTATTAGCCAAACAGTCAGCAGCAAAAACGGCTGTACGGTTGCCTGAGCTATCAGTGTGGTCGAAAAAAAAAAACGCGGTCACAGTTTGGCCCTCAAAATAATGCCAGATGTGCCAAAGGTCGTGGATTACACACTTTTCGACAAAAAGTTTGAAACTCTAATTCCCAACAGTGAGGCGTGAAGCACACAGACCCTGGCGAGTAAAAGTTATACAAATTTCTACACCGATGGCTCCAAATTGGATGGACAAGTGTGTTTCGGATTATATTCTAAAGAGCTTAGAATAGCGAAAAGATTACCTAATCACGGTAGCGTTTTTCAGGCTGAAATATTAGCAATAAAAGACGTGGCAAATTAGCTGATGTTCCAAACTGTTCCAAAAAATGTTGCCATTAATATATACTCGGACAATGCAATAAAATCCTTGGACTCTGTGTTCCTTAACTCGAAAATGGCCATCGACTGCCGCAAATCTCTCAATGAGTTGGCTGTGCAATATTCACCTACTATGGGTGCCTTGCCACAGGAACATAAAAGGGAACTGCGAAGCTGGTGAATTGGCAAGGCTACTTACTACCTTTAATATTCCAGGAACCTTCCTTTCATATTCCAGGAACCTTCCAGTGAACTAGAATTTGTTGGCATACGCGAACTATAATGACTACTACATGAGCTGTCATGATGCAGAGGAAAAGGAATCAAGTAGACATCTTGTGTGAATGTCCTGCATTCTGTGTAAGGCGTAAGCGACGTTTAGGAGCATATAGCTTTGGATAACTGGCGGACCTGGAAAATGTTATTAATGTTTTTAGAACAATCTGGTGGTTTCAACAGAACTATCGAGTAGGTTCAGTGGTCAAAACTAGAAGTGTCCATGTAATATATACTTTTAGTTAAATGTGGTATCACAACCCAGCAAAAAACTGGAAGTTGCTCCACAAAAATTTCTTTTAAAGCGCACCCCGGAATCCCAGATCATTTTTTTCCACTTCCGATGCAGTTTTTTTGGACAAGTACACAAATATTTTTCTTAAAGCGCATCCCGGGATCCCCTATCGATTTTTGTTTCACTTCCGATGCAGTCCTTTTGGACAAGTCCACAAACATTTTTTAAGCACAACCCGGGATACCCTATCGATTTTTTCAACTTCCGATGCAATCCTTTTCGACAAGATCTTCCTTCTCAAAAGATCTCCGCTATGATCTTTCGAGAAGATTTTGCAAATTACGATAGTTTTTAATTTTTTTGTTGATTTTTAATGGAAAACAAGTATAAACGGCCGTAAGTTCGGCCAATCTTATGTACCCTCCACAATGGATTGTGTAGAAACTTCTGCGAAAGACACAATCGAATTAATTGGCTTGTGGTATCTTAAAACTTCTTAAAATCGTTTTCTAAATTGTTAGTTAGTCCATACATGGTATATATTAGACAAAAAAGGTATGTATATGTAAGTCTACAAATAATTACGGTACGTATTGAAATATGGGGGGTCGCTTATATGTGGGCTATATACAATTATGAACTTGATATGGACCAATTTTTATGTGATTGGCGATCGATTTATCTGAGGGCTATATATAACTATAGACCGATATGGACCTAGTTAGGCATGGTTGTTAACGGCCATATACTAGCACAATGTACCAAATTTCAACTGAGTCGGATGAAATTTGCTCCTCCAAGTGGCTCCAAAACCAAATCTCGAGATCGGTTTATATGGGAGCTATATATGATTATGGAATGATATGGACCACTTTTGGCATGGTTGTTAAATATCATATACTACCACCACGTACGAAATTTCAACCAGATCGGATGAATTTTGCTTCTCCAAAAGGCACCGGTACCAAATTTCAACCGAATCGGATGAATTTTGCTCTTGCAAGGGGCTCCGGAGGTCAAATCTGGGGATCGGTTTATATGGTGGCTATATATAATTATGAACCGATTTCAACCACATTTTGCATTGGTGGTTGAGACCATATATTAACACCACGTACCAAATTTCAACAGAATCAGATGAATTTTGGTCTTCCAAGAGGCTCCGCAAGCCAAATCTGGGGATTGGTTTATATGGGGGCTATAAATAATTATGGACCGATGTGGACCAATTTTTGCATGGCTGTTAGAGACCATATACTAATATACTTTATAGTACTAATACTAATATACTTTTTATACCCTCCACCATAGGATGGGGGTATATTAACTTTGTCATTCCGTTTGTAACGCATCGAAATATTGCTCTAAGACCCCATAAAGTATATATATGCTGGGTCGTGGTGAAATTCTGAGTCGATCTGAGCATGTCCGTCCGTCCGTCCGTCTGTTGAAATCACGCTAACTTCCGAATGAAACGAGCTATCGACTTGAAACTTGGCACAAGTAGTTGTTTGATGTAGGTCGGATGGTATTGAAAATGGGCCATATCGATCCACTTTTACGTATAGTCCCCATATAAACGGACCCCCAAATTTGGCTTGCGATTGCTCTAAGAGAAGCAAGTTTCATCCAATCCGGCTGAAATTTGGTACATGGAGTTAGTATATGGTTTCTAACAACCATGCAAAAATTGGTCCATATCGATCCACTTTTACGTATAGCCCCCGTATAAACGGACCCCCAAATTTGGCTTGCGATTGCCCAAATTTTATCCGATCCGGCTGAAATTTGGTACGTGGTGTAAGTATATGATCTCTAGCAACCATGAGAAAATTGGTCCATATCGGTCCATAATTACATATAGCCCCCATATAAACCGATCCCACGATTTGGCTTGCGGAGCCTCTAAGAGAACCAAATTTCATCCGATCCGGCTGATATTTGGTACATGGTGTTAGTATATGGTCTCTAGCCACCATGCAAAAATTGGTCCACATCGGTCCATAATTATATTTAGCCCCCATATAAACCGATCCCCCGATTTGGCTTGCGGAGCCTCTAAGAGAAGCAAATTTCATCCGATCCGGATGAAATTTGGTACATGGTGTTGCTATATGTTCTCTAATGACCATGCAAAAATTGGTCCATATCGGTGAATAATTATATATAGCCCCCATATAAACCGATCCCCAGATTTGAACTCCGGAGCCTCTTAGAGGAGCAAAAGTCTTCCGATCCGATTGAAATTTGGTCCGTGGTGTTAGTATATTGTCTCTAAAAACCATGCCAAAATTGGTCCATATCGGTGAATAATTATATATAGCCCCCATATAAGCCGATCCCCAGATTTGACCTCCGGAGCCTCTTAGAGGAGCACAATTCATCCGATCCGGTTGAAATTGGGTACGTGGTGTTAGTATATGGTCTCTAACAACCATGCAAGAATTGGTCCATATCGGTCCATAATTATATATAGCCCCCATATAAATCGATCCACAGATTTGTCCTCCGGAGCCTGTTGAAATTTGGAACGTGGTGTTAGAATGTGGTCTCCAACAAACACGCAAGAATTGGTCCATATCGGTCCATAATTATATATGGCGCCCATATAAACCTTTCCCCAGATTTGATCTCCGGAGCCTCTTAGAGAAGCAAAATTCATCCGATCCGCTTGAAATTTGCAACGTGGTGTTAGTATAAAGCCGCTAATAACCATGCCAACATTGGTCCATATAGGTCTATAGTTATATATAGGCGATCCCCAATCACACAAAAATTGGTCCTTATCGGTTCATAATCATGGTTGCCACTCGAGCCAAAAATAATCTACCAACATTTTCTATAGAAAATTTTCTCAAAATTTTATTTCTATAGAACATTTTGTTAAAATTTTATTTCTATAGAAAATTTTGTCAAAATTTTATTTCTATAGAAAATTTTGTCAGAATTTTATTTCTATAGAAAATTTTATCCAAATTTTATTTCTATAGAAATTTTTTTCCAAATTTTACTTCTATAGAAAATGTTGTCAAAATTTTATTTCTATAGAAACTTTAAACTTAATTCTATACGTATTTAATCGGCCATTTTAAGTTTAATATGTTATATACCAGGTATGGACTATGTGGTATATATTACGATGTTAGGAAGTTTTAAGATACCTTGCGATCGGCAAGTGTTACCGCAACCCAAGTAATTCGATTGTGGATGACAGTCTTCAGTGGAAGTTTCTACGGAATCCATGGTGGAGGGTACATAAGCTTCGGCCTGGCCGAACTTACGGCCGTATATACTTGTTTTTATATACTTTATGGGGTCTTAGAGCAATATTTTGATGTGTTACAAACGGAATGACAAAATTAATATACCCCCCATCCTATGGTGGAGGGTATAAAAATATATGTAAAAAAAAGAAACAAAATAAAAACGATGTATAACATAAAAAATAAGTTTTTAAAAAAATGGTTAATAAGAAAATAATTACCGCTGATGAGATTTGAGTATATACGGCCGTAAGTTCGGCCATGCGGAATGTTATGTACCCTCCACCATAGATTACATAGGAACTTCTACTAAAGAATTATATACCACCCGACCACAACAATAACAACTACTTGTGCCAAGTTTCAAGTCGATAGCTTTTTTCGTTCGGAAGTTAGCGTGATTTCAACAGACGGACGAACAGGCTTAGTCGACTCAGAATTTCACCATGACCCATAATATATATACTTTATGGGGTCTTGGAGCAATATTTCGGTGTGTTACAAACGGAATGACCCCCATCCTATGCTGGAGGGTATAAAAACTAAAGGACTAAAGTAGCGTTTGTTCTATTTTGGGCTGTGTCCTTATCGGACACTTTCGTATAATTGTGTTATTTAGTCAATAAAATCTAGATTTGTTACACAAACAAACATACATACATTTCACGTTTTATTTGCTGTTTGCATTCCACCATGGAGCAGAGGATTGGTAAAAGGACCGATTAATATATTCCATAAGTGGGATTTCTCTTCATTACTCATTGTCAATATACGGTGCCATCAGTATTCCCATATTCGACTCAATTTAGTGGACAATTTGTAAACATCCAAATGTGTTGAATAATTTCTTTAAGTTAATTTTTTTTTGTTTGTGAAGTTTTTAAACAATTTGTTGTTGAGGAATGAACGATATGGTGGTGGTGGAGGAGGAGGAAAAGGAAGATCGATGTACGGTAGTTCCAACTAAAAATATTTTTTGTACACTTTCCGTATGAATTTTACTTTATTTATTTATTATCATATTGAACAACAGCAGAAATAGCGCCGCCAACAAAAACAACAAGAGCTATACAAGAACATACAACGGCGGCAGCAACAATTCTCAAACATTTGTATTAAATGTTTTATTAATGATTGCTTTTAAATTGCGTTGACAAGCGACACTTTTCGTCGTTTACTTTTTGCTATTGCTGCTGATGTTGTCGTTGACTGACTATGTTAGTTGTTGCTGGCTGGCTACATCCAAATGGTGATGTATTCTATACTTGTATGTCCATTGGGTAAACATGCATACATGTGTTCGTGTGTGTGTGTATGTACATGCCAATGTGAAAATTAGTGTATCTTTCTGGTTGAGTTTTTTTTCTCTGAGTGTATTATGAACTAATTTTTCAGACATGTTTACAGTTGTTCGCAATTTGTTTCACATGCTTTACATTACTAAACAAATACTCACTCACACATACTCACACAAAAATTGTCATTGGAGTCTTAAACCTTGTCACACAGTTATAAGCATCCAATCTCTCTCTCACACACACACATACACAGCCACACATATCGACTACCACCACCGTATTGTATGAATAATGTCCGTACATGAGCTGGCTGTTTTTAAACAAGAAAATCTCAAGTATTATGTTTAAAATATGTTTTAATTTGTTATATGAAATGTTTACTCATTTTTGTTGTCATTGTTTAACGTTGTTGTTGTTGTCGTTTCTGTTGTTGCATTTGTTGTTTCGCTTACAATATATATTTCGAGAAGAAAAATGGCATTTCAAAATTGATCTATTTTTCTGATGTCCTCTTATCAATCAAACCCCATTCGTTCACATGAAGCAATAACCCCAAAAGATAGGGAGGCCCAATTTGGAAATAAAAATTATGACTTATGTCAATGTAGATTGAAGGTAGGATTTTTTGTTTGTGATTAGATAAATGACACAAGGATGTCGTAGACATGTTCTCAAATTAACTAGGTGTTGAAATCGATGTCAGCTATGAAAGTCCATGATAAACAATGTAGCTGTTACATTGCTCATAATTTTAAGTAAAAGTTACATAAACCAGATATTTTATTAACCACTGCGGTAAAATTCTTCATTTTAAACATTTGTATATAAATTAGAAAACTAATACGTCAGAAAACAAGTGAGTAAAGTAGAAAGTCGGTCGGAGCCGACTATATATAAACCAGCCCTACTGAATTAGTAAACATAAGTATTTGTGAGGTAATATTGGTATAGGTTTGAGAGATTAACCGCATTTCCATATTTAAGAACATTAAGGGGTACATTTTGATGGGAGTTTTGTCCCAATCTGAGCAGAAATGTCTGATATTATATAGTTGTTGCTATAGGTGATTTTGCACCTACAGAGTTAGTATGTAACTAATATTGTGTCCATTATTAAACAAGTAAGGAATGTCTAAAGTCGGGCGGGGACGACTATATTATACCCTGCACCACTTTGTAGATCTAAATTTTCGATACCATATCAAATCCGTCAAATGTGTTGGGGGCTATATATAAAGGTTTGTCTCAAATACATACATTTAAATATCACTCGATTTGGACAGAATTTGATAGACTTTTACAAAATCTATAGACTCAAAATTTAAGTTGGCTAATGCACTAGGGTGGAACACAATTTTGGTAAAAAATATGAGAAACATTTCAATCTGAAGCAATTTTAAGGAAACTTCGCAAAAGTTTATTTATGATTTATTGCTCGATATATATGTATTAAAAGTTTAGGAAAATTAGAGTCATTTTTACAACTTTTCGAATAAGCAGTGGCGATTTAAAAAGGAAAATGTTGGTATTTTGACCGTTTTTGTCGAAATTAGAAAAACATATAAATGGGAGCTATATCTATATCTGAACCGATTTCATCCAAATTTGGCACGCAGAGCTACACTGCTAATTCTACTCCCTGTGCAAAATTTCAACTAAATCGGAGTTAAAATTTGGACTCTGTGGTCATATGAGTTTAAATCGGGCGAAAGCTATATGGGAGATATATTTAAATCTGAACCCATTTCAACCAAATTTGGCACGCATAGCTACAATGCTAATTCCACTCCCTGTGCATAATTTCAACTAAATCGAAGCAAAAGTTTGGCCTCTGAGGTCATATGAGTGTAAATCAGGCAAAAGCTATATATGGCAGCTATATCTAAATCTGAACCGATTTCAACCAAATTGGGCACGCATAGCTACAATGCTAATTATACTCCCTGTGCAAAATTCGGAGTGAAAGATTGGCCACTGTGGTCATGTGAGTGTAAATCGGGCGAACGATATATATGGGAGCTATATCTAAATCTGAACCGATTTCAATAAAATTTGGCACACTAGACTACACTACTAGTTGTACTCCTAGTGCAAAATTTCAACCAAATTGGGAAAATCGAGCGATGTATATAGTTGGGTGCTATATCTAAATCTAAGCCAATTTGAATAATATTTTCCAGGTTTGGTGTAAACCACAGAGGATGACCTTGTGCTAAATTTGAGTAAGATCGGTTAATAAATGAGGCCAGTATGGTCAACAATAACGTTATTAAAGATACGTTTTTGAAAAGCGGGTGGTACACTCAAAAAAAGTTTACTTGGATCCAAAGATTTTGACATTCCTTTAAAGATTTTTGTAATGATTCCGAGCCAAAGATGCGGGTTCTTTAAATTAAGTATAATATTTTTTTTTCGACCTATCTATTCACGTACAAACAAATGCCAGTTTAAAATTCCAAATTATGACGGATACTTCGAAGTAAAAGAATATTTTCGTAATTCCAAAAAAACTTTCAAACAAAGATGCTAAATCCTCAAAATAAGTGTTAGCCTATATGTGAAGCGTTTTTATCTTAAATGAAAATTTGCCTTAGCTTAAAGACATGCAACTTTAACGATAGGACGCACTTTTTCAAAATGTGTGTCCTAAATTTAATGAAAGCAAAGATTATACACTTTCTTTCAATTAAAATTTCATTATTTTAAATAAATTTGTCCTTAATAGTTTGTAAATTGTGCATCCAAAAATTGAGATTGCGTAATCCTTAATATCACGCAAATACCTTTTTTAATGTACATATATATGGGAGCTGCATCTAAATCTGAACCGATTTGAATGATATTTTGCAGTTTTGGTTGATATTACAGTAGATTACCTTGTGCTGAATTTGAGTAAGATCGGTTAATAAATGAGGACACTATGGTAAAACAAGTAAATACAGCACTAAGTTCGGCCGGGCCGAATCTTAAATACCCACCACCGTGAACCAAATATTAGGGTTTCCTTTGAAATTTCAGGAGGGCTTGAGGACTTGAGGACACTTCCCGAAGATAAATTTAAAGATTTCACCTATGAGGACTATATCGGATTCTGGATTTATAAGAACCATTTTTGTTTGAGTTTTAGGGGAATCATTAACAGCTCTTGTAAGTGTGCAAAAAAAATATAAAATAACGTCTTGATTTGAAATCTTAAATCTGTAGAAGTAAAATCTGGAAATTTTACATTGAGTTTCAAGCAATTTTTATGATCAGTGCGCCTTCTACACCCTCAAGAAGTGAAGTCGGTCTATATGGAGGCATTACCAAATGGACCGATAAAAACTTAATCCGATACACGTTTTTGTGAGCCTAAAATACCAGAATATTTACAATTTCAGGCAAATCAGATAAAAACTACGGTTTCTAGAAACCCAAGGAGTTAAATCGGGAGATCGTTCTTATGGGGACTATACTAAAATATGGATCGATATTCACCGTTTTCGGCACACCTCTTTATGACCCGAAAATACCTCTAGATTTCCAATTTCAGGCAAATAGGATAAAAACTTCGGTTCCTATAATCCCAAGACCCCAAATCGGGAGGTCGTTTTATATGGGGACCATACCAAAACATGGACCGATACTCACAATTTTTGGCACGCGTATTTGTGGTCCAACAATACCTCTAGATTTCCAATTTCAGGTAAATTGAATAAAAACTGCGGTTTCTATAAACCCAAGAAGTAAAATCGGGAGATCGGTCTATATGGGGGCTATACCAAAATATGGACCGATACTCACCATTTTCGGCACACCTCTTTATGGTCCTAAAATACCTCTAGATTTCAAATTTCAGACAAATTGGATAAAAACTACGGTTTCTATAAGCCCAAGACCCCAAATCGGGAGGTCGTTTTATATGGGGACCATACCAAAACATGGACCGATACTCACAATTTTTGGCACACGTATTTTTGGTCCTACAATACCTCTAGATTTCCAATTTCATGCAAATTGAATAAAAACTGGGGTTTCTATAAGCCCAAGAAGTAAAATCGGGAGATCGGTCTATATGGGGGCTATACCAAAACATAGACCGATACTCACCATTTTTGGCACACCTCTTTATGGTCATAAAATACCTTTAGATTTCAAACTTCAGGCAAATTGGATAAAAACTACGATTTCTATAAGCCCAAGACCCCAAATCGGGAGTTCGGTTTATATGGGGACTATATCAAAACCTGGACCGATATAGCCCATCTTCGAACTTTACCTGCCTGCAGACAAAAGACCAGTTTGGGCAAAATTTCAGGACGATTGCTTCATTATTGAAGACTGCTGCGTGATAACAACAGACAGACGGACATCGTTATATCGTCTTAGAATTTCACCCTGATCAAGAATATATATATACTATATATAGTCGGAAATCGATATTTCGATGTGTTACAAACGGAACGACAAACTTATTATATATAGAAATATTATACTATAGAAATTTAGATTTGGCCAACTATGAGTAAGATCGGTTAATAAATAAGGGGCTTATGGCCAAATTCAGGAAAATCTGGCGATACATATTTATGGGAGCTATATCTAAATATGAGCCTTCAATAATGGCGATAGCGTCCTGAAATTTGGCACAGATTCGTCTTTTGTTTGCAGGCAGGTCAACTTCGAAGATGGGTTATATCGCTCCAAGTTTTCATATAGTCCCATATAAACTAACCTCCCGATTTGGGGTCTTGGGCTTGGATTTGCCTGAAATTGGAAATCTATAGGTATTCTAGGAATGTTTTGATATAGCCCCAATATAGACCGATCTCCCGATTTTATTTCTTGGGCTTCTAGAATCCGTAATTTTTATGGAATTTACCTGAAATTGGAAATGTAGAGGTATTCTAGGACCATAAAGACGTTGTCGAAAATGGTGAGTACAGGTCCATGTTTTGATATAGCCCCCATATAGACCGATCTCCCGACTTTATTTCTTGGGTTTCTAAAATCCGTAGTTTTTACCCAATTTGCCTGAAATTGGAAATCTAGAGGAATTCTAGGACCATAAAGGGGTGTGCCGAATATATTGAGTATCGGTACAGTTTTTGATATAGCCCCCTTATAAACCGGCCCTCCGATTTGGGGTCTAGATTCTAGAACTACAATTAAATATGCCTAAGGTTGGCCCAATCTTACAATATCAGATTGGCATCAATGGTTGCCGGAACAACAACTGATTAGGAAGACATTCACCAAATTCGTCTTGTAGTGAACTACGACCTCTGTTGAATTCACCGTACCATTGATAAAAACAGATTAAAAATTGAATTAAGTGTATCGACGTATTCTTGTTGAGTTAATCCACGTCGAAAGTTATAAAAAATAATCGCACGAAAATGTTCACGATTTCATTCCATTTTTTGGTCGAAATGAATCTTTTAAATTGTTGTTAACAACACAAATAGTGCTCGTATGTCAAAACGTTCTGAGCATGTATAACCCACGGATTCCACTGATTTCTGATTTCTTCCAAAATCAATAGGGTTCTATTCTGAGCCAAAACACATACTTGTGCCAAATTTGAAGTCGATTGGACTAAAACTGCGACCTAGACTTTGATTACAAAAATGTGTTCACGGACAGACGGACATAGCTATATCGACTCAGGAGGCCACCCTGAGCATTTTTGCCAAAGACACCATGTGTCTATATCGTCTCCTTCTGGGTGTTGCAAACATATGCACTAACTTATAATACCCTATTCTACAGAGTGGCGCAGGGTATAAAAATGTTACTTTTCCAAATTTAAGTTCTATAGAAAATTTGGTCAAAATTTTATTTTTATAGAAAATGTTGTAAAAATGTTATTTCTATAAAAATTTTTGTCAAAATGTTATTTCTATAAAATATTTTGTCAACATTTTGACAAAATATAAATTATTTTGGAAAATTTTATTTCTATAGAAAATTATGTAAAAATTTTATTTCTATAAAAAGTTTTGTCAAAATTTTATTTCTATAGAACAGTTTTTCAAAATATTATTTCTATAGAAAATTTTGTCATAATTTCATTTCTACACCCATCATATTCCTTGATCACCTTAAACATGTTTCAAGAGCAAAATATTATTTTTGAATGGTGACTATGTAACATGTTTGTCGCAAAAATGTGAAGCAAATTAGATTAAAACTCAGGCCTTTGATGACCATAGGAGTGTATATGGGGCAAAAGATATATATGGGAGCTATATCTAAATATGAACCAATTTTGACCAAATTTGGCACACATACAAAGAACGTTAATTCAACTATCTCACATAAATCGAAGTTAAGAGGTGGACACCGCGATCATACGAGTGTAAATCAAGTGAAAGGTATCTATGGGAGCTATGTCTAAATCTAAACCGATTTCAACCAAATTTGTCATACTTGACGATACCATCAGTTGTACTCCTTGTGGATTATTTTAAACAAATTAATATGAAATTCTGATCCCTTGGGGCTATATCAAAATCTGAACTGATTTGGCGGATATTTGGCAAGTTTCACGGGACTTGCAAAACATTCAGAAGTACGTAATTTGAAGAATATCGGTTCACAAACAGTTCAATTATTATCAAATCGGTGATAAATATATGTGAAACCTATATCTAAATCTGAGCCGATTTTTCCAAAATCAATAACGATTGTCGTTGACCCTATGCTAAATTTGAGGATGATCGCATTTAAACTGCGAGCGGTACTTTGCACACAAAATTATATATACATACCGACAGACGGACATCGCTAAATCCACACAGATGGGTCTCAGACTGCTCCTTCTTGGTGTTATATACAAATACACAAACATATTATACAGTGTACCACAGTAGTGGTGAAGGATATGAAAAGAATACGATTTTACTGTGAAGGTTATGAAGATAGAAGGTTGAAAAAGACACATCTTTGGCATCTAAAAAAGGCAACTCTGTGATAGTTTAGCATATTCTGCATAAAATGTAATTGAACTGTATGACAAAACTTTTCTTTGACTGACCTTTGGGCGTTATTCGAAGAACCCACATGCCACGTGCATATGGTATGTACTCGTATACCATGCACTTCAGAAAGCACGAGCCATCCATGGTAGATATCCTAATTTCCCATAAAAAATGACAAGTCATCTTATTAAGAGCCTATGTGGCATAGAAGAGCCCAATATAAATAACTTGAACATTTCAATTCGCCATGGTTCAGTGATTATGATGTATCTGCTAGTATTTCCAAGAATTTCTTCCTGACATCGAACTTTGGTGGTGCGATGATCGTACTCCTATGATGGAACAGGGAAATTAATTAATTCGATAATTGTGGTGCAAAATATTAACCACACTTATAGTCATGTATCCACACACACACACATGCACATACTCACACACCCTTTCCGCCAATTCTTCGCCCTCATGGAAATATTCAACAGCATCATCATTGCATATACTTGACGAAGCAGCGAAGCAGAAGTAATGTGATTAACGGTGTGTTGTATTCTTGGTGTACATTCGCTAATTACCTTTGTATCCTTGTTTTCTCACAGTGACCAAAGAGAGGAGGGGAGTCGGAACTACCAACATACCACAAATAAAACGATAATTGGCGAGGGATTATCAACGACCAAGGATGCAATTTGGATACACAACCTCACACAGGCTAAAAATCGAAAAATTTGCAAACTAATCTGTAAATTGTAATAAATATTTTTCTTACAATTTCAAAGAAATGAAAAAAAAAATGTTTGCACAGTGGTTTAATCAATCCAATGTGTAAAGAAAAATTGGGTTGATTTTTATGACTTTTAAACCAAACTGTGTTACAAACGCTTTTATCACAAAAATATGCAAATATTTTTCGACAAATTTAAGAAAATATATTACACCTAATTATTTCCTTTTTATACGAGTACCATCCACCATAGGATGGGGATGGTACTCGTATAACTTTGTCATTCCGTTTGTAACACATCGAAATATTGCTCCATAAAGTATATATATTCTGGGTCGTGGTAAAATTCAGAGACGATCTAAAAATGTCCACCGTCCCTCTGTTGAAATCACTCTAATTTCCGAACGAAACAAGCTATCGACTTGAAACTTGGCACACGTAGTTGTTATTGATGTAGGTCGGATGGTCTTGCAAATGTGCTATATCGGACCTCTTTTACGTATAGGCCCCATATAAACCGACGCTCAGATTTGGCTTGCGGAGCCTCTTGGAGGAGCAAAATTCATCCGATCCGGCTGTAATTTGGTACATGGTGTAAGCATATGATCTCTAACAACTATGCAAAAATCGGTCCACATGGGTCCATAATTATATATACCCACCATATAAACCGATCTCCCGATTTGGTCTCCGGAGCCTCATGGATGAGCAAAATTCATTCGATTCAGTTGAAATTTTGTACGTGGTGTAAGTATATTGTCTTTAACAACCATGCAGGAATTGGTCCATATCGGTCCATAATTATATATAGCCCCCATATAAACCGATCCCCAGATTTGGCTTTCGGAGCCTCTAAGAGAAGCAAATTTCATCCGGCTGAAATTTGGTACATGGTGTAAGTATATGGTCTCTAACAACTATGCAAAAATTGGTCCACATCGGTCCATAATTATATACAGCCCCCATATAAACCGATCGCCAGATTTGGCTTTCGGAGCCTCTAAGAGAAGCAAATTTCAACCGATCCGGCTAAACTTTGGTACATGGTGTTAGTATATTGTCTCTAACAACCATGCAAGAATTATATATAGCCTCCATATAACCGATCCCCGATTTGGCTTGCGTAGCCTCTAAGAGAAGCAAATTTCATCCGGCTGAAATTTGGTACATGGTGTAAGTATATGGTCTCTAACAACTATGCAAAAATTGGTCCACATCGGTCTATAATTATATGTAGCCCCCATATAAACTGATCCCCAGATTTGTCCTTCGGAGCTCTTGGAGGAGCAAAATTCATCCGATCCGATTGAAATTTGGTACGTGGTGAAATTTGGTATATTGCGCTAGTATATGGCCGCTAACAACCATGCCAAAATTGGTCCATATCGGTCTATAGTTATATATAGCCGATCCCCAAAAATAATCTACCAAAATTGTACTTCTATAGAAAATTTTGTCAAAAGTTTATTAATATTCAAAATTTTATCAAAATTTTATTTCTATAGAAAATTTTGTCAACATTTTATTTCTATAGAAAATTTTGTCAAAATTTTATTTCTATAGAAATTTTTGTCAAAAATCTTATTGCTATATAAAAATTTGTCAAAATTTTATTTCTATAGTAAATTTTGTCAAAATTTTATTTCTATAGAAAATTTTGTCAAAATTTTATTTCTATAGAAAATTTTGTCAAAAATATTATTGCTATATAAAAATTTGTCAAAATTGTAATTCTATAGAAAATTTTGTCAACATTTTATTTCTATAGAAAATTTTGTCAAAATTTTATCAAAATTTTATTTCTATAGAAAATTTTGTCAAAATTTATTTCTATAGAAAATTTTGTCAAAATTTTATTTCTATAGAAAATTTTGTCAAAATTTTATTTCTATAGAAAATTGTGTCAAAATTTTATTTCTATAGAAAATTTTGTCAAAATCTTATTTCAATAGAAAATTTTTTAATCGGCTTTTTTTCTTGTTTAATATATACCCAGTATGGACTAACTTAGAACTTAGAAGACGGCGTTAAGAAGTTTTAAGATACCCTGGCATCGACAAGTGTTACTGCAACCCAAGTAATTCGATTGTGGATGACAGTCTTTAGTAGAAGTTTATACGCAATCCATGGTGGAGGATACATAAGATTCGGCCTGGCCGAACTTACGGCCGTATATACTTGTTGGTCTTAAAATACCTGTAGATTTCCAATTTAAGGAAAATCGGATTAAAAATACGGTTTCTAGAAGCCCAAGAAAAAAATTGGGAGATCGGTCTATATTGGTGCTATACCAAAACATGGACCGATAGGCACCATTTTCGACACACTGGTTCTAATATACCTCTAGATTTCGAATTTTAGACAAATCGGAAAGAAAATGAGGTTTCTAAAAGCCCAAGACTGCAAATCGGGGGTTGGTTTATATGGGGGCTATATCAAAACATGGACCGATACGCCTCATTTACGAGACACCCTGTTTTGTCCTAAAATACCTTTAGGTTTTCAATTTCAGGCAAATCGGATAGAAAATACGCTTTCTAAAAGCCCCAAATCGTGGGGTCGGTTTGTATGGGGGCTATATCGGAGACAAAAAACGAATTTGTGCAAAAATTTAGCAAGATAGCTTTATTATTGGAGGCTGTAGCGTTATTACAACAGACATCCAGACAGACAGACGGACATCGTTATATCGTCTTAGAATTTCTCCCTGATCAAGAATATATATTTATACTTTATATAGTCGGAAAGCCATATTTCGATGTGTTACAAACGGAATGACAAACTTTGTATACCCCCATCAACATTCTATGGTAGTGGGTATAAAAACACAACGAATAAATTAGACTAATTCTTCGCTTTTTTTGCTCGGAATCAATACCAAAGCCACTAAAGTAAAGTCAAAGTCTTTCGAAGTGGGAATACTTGTTTTCAGGGTATATAAATGGTTCATTGCAAATGATTTAGGCTATTTCCACTTACATAAGATAAACGTGAAAGAAACGAGTGAAATGATGAACAGCGATCTCAGAAGTTCGGAGTAGAGTCATGGTATGGGAGTGTGTGTGGTACATCCTTCATCCCTTCGAGGAGTGAAGAGCATTGTCAACTCATCAAAATGATTTATTTTTGATAAATCGTTTGCCATGCTGCATTTGCTGGCTAAATGTTTGTGAAATAGACATGCGACACATAATTTTCATTAAATGCCCTTACAAGTGCCACACAACACCAAGTGTACAAAACGACCAAAAGTAAATTTGAATCAAGTGAAGGAATTTAAATCCTAACATCAGAAATTTGACTAAGGATGCTGGCATTAACAAGAATCCAGAATGATGGAGTAAATGAAAAGTCTTGTACACTTTGGGTGGTAAAACATGAACATTGCACTTACAATGCTATAAAACAACTCAGGCACCATCATAAATATGTTCACTGTCTTTCTCTCACTCACTCTCTCTCCATCTCAATCCTCGGAATATAACACATATCGGAATGCAAATATTTACAAGAATATTCATCTTTAGAGTAAATATTTATGTGACAGACGCATAAGTGGATGAATGAATGGACGGATACCTCATATCAGTTTGATTTCCATATTTCATATTTTGTAATGTGAAAAATAATAGAAATAAAGTACATTACAAAAAAGAAACACTAAATCCAATTTAACTTTATTTTAGTTCACGACTATTATGTTTGTGTTAAAATATCCACACATTCAAACAAGTTTACAGGGATTCAAAGATTTTAACCATCGCTTAGAGATTTTGCAATTGATTCCGAACCCACACACAAAAAAATTTCACGAAAATTTTTCCAATTAAAATTTTAATTGAGTTTTAAAAAATATTCAATTAAAAATTTAATTGATTCAACAAATTTTTTAATTGAAACAAAAATCAATCACAAAAATAATAGTATCAATTAATTTTTTAATTGGATCAATTAACTATTTAATTGACCTTCAATTAATTTTTTAATTGATACTATCATTTCTGTGATTGAAGACATTTCAATTAAAAATTAATTGGATCAATTAATTTCGTGATTGAATCAGAAAAAAATTTTTTTGTGTGCAAGGTTCTTTACAATAACCACAACTTTTTAGGAAACCATCTACACTCAACCAAAAAAAAGTTTTTTGGATTCAAAGATTTTTACCTTCCCTTAAATATTTTGGTATTGATTCCGGGCTAAAGATGCTGCTTCTTCAAAACGAAGGCATTTTTAGGGAGTTATGTAGCTTTAAATCTACACTGAAAGACGTGTTCTCTTTTTTCAGACAAGCAAAGTTTTCTTTTGACGCTAAAAAATTTTTTATAAAAAACAACCAACAAATTTTCGATAAATCTAAACATTCAATATTTCTGATAATTTAAAGACGATTTTAAAAATAAAAAATATTTTTCTTTACTTTAAGAAAATAATGCCATCAAAGACATACAACTTTAACAGAGGGATTAAAATTTCCAAAATTTCTGTGCTAAATTTAATAAAAAAATGTCTGTCCTAAATTTAATAACAACATTTTTTGAAGCAAAGAGTATAAACTTTCATTTAATTAAAATTCCATTATTTTATAGAAATTTATCCTTAATATTTTGTAAATTATGCATCCTAAAATTAAGGCTGCGTTATCTTTAATATCACATAGATATATTTTTCAGTGTAGATTTAAATTAACATATTGACCAATATGATGATTAGATAACCTAGATTTTAGGAGAGACAATTTACACAATAATAAGGACACATTTCTTTAAAAGAAAGAAATTCTAATATAAATAAATTTCAAAGTCCTTACTTTAAACATATTTTTTCATTAAATGTAGGATACCAAAGTATGCAATTTACGTCCCTCCTTTAAAAGCACATGTAATTCAAGTACATTGGAAAAAAATATTTACGTAATATTAAAGATTACGCAACCTTATATTGAGGATGTGCAATTTACATAATATTAAGGACAAATTTCTTCAAAATAATTAAATTTTAATTAAAAAAAAATCCCGTTAAATCTAGGACACCAATTTGTGTCTCTCCGATAAAGTCACATGTCTTTGAACTAAGGCAAATTTTCCTTAAAGTAAAGAAACACATTTTTGAATTAAAGAATCGTTCTTGAATTAACTGAAACATTGAATCTTTAGATTTAAGATAAAAACGCTTGCAATAGAGGCTATGACTTATTTTGAGGATTTAGCATCTTTGGTTTAATGTTTTTTTTTTTTTTTTATTAAGAAAACATTTTTTACTTTGAGGTATCCGTTATAATTTGGATTTTTATACCCTAAACCACATAGTGGTCAGGGTATAATAAGTTTGATCGGCCAAAAAATGTGCCTACCAGAAATATTGATTTTAGACCCCATAAAATATATACCGATCGACTCAGAATAACCTCCTGAGTCGATCTAGCGCTTGGTGTCCGTCCGTCTGTCCATGTATTTGTTGTTCACAGGATTTCGATCGCAATTATTAACCGATTTTGATGAAACTTGGTACAGGGAGTTTTTTTGGCACAAGGACGAACTCTATTGAATTTGGAAGAAATCGGATCAAATTTAGATATAGCTCCCATATATATATGTATCGCCCGATTTCGACAAATGGGGTCACGTTCAGGGCTGTGGAGTCGAGCCAATTTTGCTCGACTCCGACTCCAGCATTTTTCATTAGCTCGACTCCGACTCCGGAGTCGACTCCGGGTAATATAACTAAATCTCATTTTAGTACCACTAATTTGTATTTCTATTGAGGGGGTATATATGGGGTATATGTATGGATCGATATAAAGTATCGTATTTATTTATGTGTGCAAGAAAGGTCATAATTTCGCATTTATACCAATTAAACTCTTTATTTCAAATTTAGGGCAATGTTTAATAAATAAAATAATGATATAAATACCCATCATAATATGAGAAGATACCGACAGTATATGTTTTTGTGGACGAAAATTATTATAAAGGGTTATATTCCCATATGCATGAATTTGAATCTGAATCGATTTAGACAAAATTGTATATACTTATAGAAAATCTCTGTACCTAAAATTTAAATCTAACGTTATGGGACGTAACACAATTATAGCAAAAAATAAAAATGCAAAGAAAGTCTAAAGTCGGGCGGGCCGATTGTAACATACTCTGCACAACTTTGTATTAAGATCTACATTTTGATAAAATCTGAAATCAGACTTTTACAAAATCTTGTGCAATATTTGGGAAACATTCATAATTTTTTATATAGCAAAATTTGAGTCACTTTTACCAGTTTTCGACTTAGCAGTGAGTATCAGTAAGAAAAAAATTTGAGAAAATTTGCTATATAAATAAAATTTTGACAAATTGTTTTATAGAAATAAAATTTTGAAATAAAATATAAATAGAAATTTTGGAAAAATTTTTGTGTAGTAAATAAAAGTTTGCAAAATTTTCTATAGAAACAAAATGTGAACTAAATTCTCTATATAAATAAATGTTTGAAAAAATTTTCTATATAAATAAATTTTTACCAAATTTTCTATAAAAAAAAAACTATAGTAAACAAATTTTGACAAAATTTTCTATAGAAATAAAATTTTGAAAAAAATATCAATAGAAATTTTTGGAAAATTTTTTGTGTAGTAAACAAAATTTTGCAAAATTTTCTAAAGAAATAAATTTTCTATAGAAAGAAAATTTAGACTAAATTTTCTATAAAAATAAAATGTTGACTAAATTTTCTATCGACATAAAATGTTGTATAAATTTTGTATAAAAGAATCTATAGTAACAAAATTTTGGCACAATTTTCTATAGAAAAAAATTTGAAAAAATTATTAATAGAAATTTTGGAAAATTTTTTGTGTAAATAAAATTTTGCACAATTTTCTATAGAAGCAAAATTTTGGCTAAATTTTCTATAGAAATAAATTTTTGACAAAATTTTCTACATAAAAATATTTTTATACCCACCACCATAGAATGGTGACAGGGGTATAATAAGTTTGTCATGTCGAAGATGAACTAGATCGGTCCAGGTTTTGATATAGCTCCCATATCAACCGATCGCCCGATTTGGGGTCTTGGGCTTAGTTTTTATCCAATTTGCCAGAAATTGGAAACCTAGAGGTATTCTAGGGCTATAAGGAGGAGTGCTGAAAATGGTGATTATCGGACCATGTTTTAATATAGCTCCCATATAGACAGAACTGCCGATTTTATTTCTTGAGCTTCTAGAATCCGTAGTTTTTATCTAATTTGTCTGAAATTGGAAATCTAGAGGTATTATAGGACCATTACAAGGCGTGCCCAAGCTGGTCATTATCGGACGAAGTTTTGATATAGCCCCCTTTTAGACCGATGTTACGAGCAGAGATGGTCTGTATCAAACTTTTTTAGGTTTGCGACTGTCGCAAAGTTGTAAACGTCGTAAACGTCACATACGCGTCGTAAATGTAGAAAAAGTAACAAAAGTCGCAAACTGAAAATACTTTAGTCGCGTCGGCTAGGCAGCGAATTCGATGATATCCAAGACGATGGTAGGTGCGAAGAAGTTTCAATTCTTAGGAATGTTCACAATTTTCGGTTTTAGTCCCCACATTTTCCCTATTGCCTTTTGCACGAGTACAGGGTAACCGTGGATTTTCTCGTCCTTTCTTAGCTTTAAGTTCAGTCTCCTGTCCAATATAACTCCAAGGTATTTTACACACTCACTAACGGGAATTTCGATACCACCTAAGAAAATAGGCTTGACCATGGGAAAACTTTCACAAATTTCTGCAGAAACTCACAGCAAATGCTGTCAAACTAAATTAAAAAATGTTCAGGATTTCTTCTATTCAAAATTTGGTTTTCTACAGTAGGTTTACGACTTTTGCGACATACGTATTATACCGTCGCAAACGTATGTCGCAAAAGTCACAGTTTGTGACAGGCCAACCCCGGTTACGAGTTTACTTCTTGGACTTCTACAATCCGTAGTTTTTATCCAATTTGACTGAAATTGGAAATCTGGAGGTATTCTAGGACCATTAAGAGGTGTGCCGAATATATTGTGTATCGGTCCAGTTTTTGATATAGTCCCCTTATAAACCGGCTCTCCGTTTTGGGGTCTATATTCTAGAACTACAATAGATGTGCTGAATACTGTACGTATCCTTCCATGTTTTTGGCGTAGCCCCATTAGTCCGATTGACCAAAATAGACCCAAAAAATTATTGAAGTTGGTCCGATGGTCAGACCAAATGGAATTTTTCTGCAGAAATAACATTTGGACAAAAATTTCTATAGAAATAAAATTTTAACAAAATTTTCATAGAAATAAAATTTTAACAAATTTTTCATAGAAATAAAATTTTAACAAAATTTTGTATAGAAATAAGCTTCTTAAAAAATTTTGGGATACAATATTATGCAAAAATTTTGTACAAATTTTAAGAAAAAATAAAATTTTGCGATAACTTTCTATAGAAAATGATTTCTGCTAAATATGTAATAGAAATAAAATTTTGGCTAAATTTTTTACAGAAATTAAATTTTGTCTAAATTTTCAATAGAATTAAACTTTGGCTACATTTTCTATAGAAATTAAATTTTGGCTAAATTAAAATCTATTGAAATAAAATTTGGACCAAATTTTCTATAGAAATAAAATATGGACAAAATTTTCGATAGAAGTAGAATGAGGTCATAATTTTATATAGAAAT
Source organism: Haematobia irritans (assembly GCF_050003625.1). Lineage (NCBI taxonomy): Eukaryota > Metazoa > Arthropoda > Insecta > Diptera > Muscidae > Haematobia > Haematobia irritans. Next base: position 170,462,136 of record NC_134400.1, read on the forward strand.
AAAATTTTGAAAAAATTTTCTTTCGAAGAAAAATTTTAGAAAAATTGTAACTTTTAAATTATATTAATTTAAATTAGAAAACTGGTCCCCTGGTACGAATTTTGGAAAAATTTGGTCCAAAATAAAAATTCGTTGTTGCAACGCTGGTAAGGCCTCCATATAGACCGATTTCAGATATTGAGGGTACAGAAGGTGCATTTACCATAAATGTAAATTTGCCAGATATTACATCTCGTAATCATAAAACAGTTGGTGTACTATAGATTTTAGATTTCAAATCAAGGTATTTTTTCTTAATTTTCTTGCACATTTACAGGATATGTTTATGATTCCTTTAAAACTCAAACAAAAATAGTTCTTATAAATCCGGAATCTGATAGGTAAGATCTTTGCATTTATTTTCGGGATGCTAACTGATTAAACTGATATGTCATCAAACCCCCATGAAATTTTCTAAGGAAATTAGTATATTTGATTCATGGTGGTGGGTATTTATGATTTGGCCCGGACGAACATACTGCTGTATATACTTGTTTTATTTTTTATTTTCTATAGAAATAAATGTTGACTTAATTTTCTATAGAAGAAATATTTCTATAGTAATAATATTTCGAATAATTTTTTTATAGAAATTAAATTTTGACAAAACATTCCATATAAATACAATAGTGACAAAATTTTCTATAAAAAACAGCTTTGACAATTTTCTGTCATATGTGTGTAGGTATATAGCCTTAAAATAAAATTAAAAACAATAAATTCGAATTATTGTTCGAATTATTTCAAATAAATTGATATGAGCCCATTTGCTAGTCTAACATTCTAGGAAACATAAAATGATAGCCGTAATTGGAAGTTGATTTTCATTTCCAATCATGGTGTACATTGATCGAATGCATAACGCATTGGAAACTAATTTGCGTAAAAACTTTTTTAGTTACAAAAATGTGAAGTGTTTTAAAAAATTTGGTTTAGCCGGAGTCGGAGTCGAGCAAAATTTTTACGACTCCGACTCCGACTCCAGCCAAATCTTCAGACTCCGACTCCAAGACTCCGACTCCGACTCCACAGCCCTGGTCACGTTGCGCATTTTTTCAAACGGATCATCATCAAATTTGGCAAAAGGTAATATTTTCCATCGCCCTTCAAGTCTGTAAAATTTCATCCAAATCGGTTCAGATTTAGATATAGCTCTCATATATATGTATCGCCCGATTTTCCCAAATTTGGCCACAAAACCTTTATTTATCAACCGATCTTACTCAAATTTGGCTAAATATAATCTTCTATAGCACTAACTGTATGTGCAAAAAATCATCGAAATCGGTTCAGATTTAGATATAGCTCCCATATATGTATCACCCGATTTTGAAAAATTCGCCTCTAATAACCTTATGTTTGACCATACAGGCCTCATTTCTTAGCTGATCTTACTCAAATCTTACACAAGGCAACCTTTTGTGGTATTAATCAAACCCGAAAAAAAATTCAAATTGATGTACTAGCCGATCGTACTTATACGTACTTGTAGCTCTTACATAAGAATATTGCTCGATTTTTACAAATTTGTATTTATTACCCACACTAATTTAACGATTTCTCTTTTTTAATAATGAGAATTTTGTCAACATTTTATTTCTATAGAACATTTTGTCAAAATTGTATTTCTATAGAAACTTTTTTCAAAATATTATTTCTATAAAAAATTTTCTCAAAATTTTATTCCTGTGGAATTTTTTCTCAAAATTTTATTTCTATAGAATTTATTGTCAAAATTTTATTTCTATAGAAAAAATTTCTCACAAAAATTTGTTTATAGAAACTTTTTCCAAAATTTTATTTTTATAGAGTTTTAACAAAAAAGATTACTAATTTGGGTAGAATTGTACCAACTGCGGCAACCGTGGTGATAATACAAATTTATATTCTAAGTTATATACGTTGCCTATTCATGTTTTAAGATATTAAAGTACTCAGGACCATTTTTGTTTGTAAATTTTTTTAAATTTAACGAAAAATATTGTAGGAAAAATTGTTTGGGAATGTATGGGATAGTAGGGAACTTTTTTTGTCCTTGTAGGGTAAACCGAACATTTTCCGTGGCAACATTGACTATGAGCTATAGTCAGATTGACACAAAGCACCCATAGACATGTAACCCTTCATTTTCTTAAATATGCAACTGCGGTTTATCTCCCAGACCTATATCTTACCCCACAAATGCTTATGATTACTAATTCTGTAATGGTGGTTTAGGGTATGATATAGTCGGCCCCGCCCGACTTTCTACTTTATTTACTTGTTAAGCTGGCATTTGTTTGTACGTGAATAACTTTATTAATATACCGCGAAAAGAAAAATTCCTTAAATGAGATCTGAATCCTAATTTTAATTTTATTAATCCTAGATTTAAGGCCAACTAAGTCGCGTTTTTGACTCGTAATCAATACCAAAAACCATAAGGGAAGGTCAAAATCTTTGGATCCAAGTAAACTTTTTTTGAGTGTAGAACAAATTTTCCCTAAAGCAAAGAAAAAACAATTTGATTAGCAGAAATAATCCTTAAAAATATCGCAAATATTTAATCTTTGGATTAAAGAAAAAAAGGTTCAGACTTTGACATTGAGGAAACATTGTTTACTGTCCTTAGGTTAGGTTAGGTTAGGTTATGTGGCAGCCCGATGTATCAGGCTCACTTAGACTATTCAGTCCATTGTGATACCACAGTGGTGAACTTTACTGTCCTTAGTTTACTATCTACCATAAAGGTAATGAAAATAAATGAGGTCCGTACATTGACAAAAAAAATATTGTCGTGAGGCCAAAGATTTCATGTCCTTTAAATACGAATGCGAATTTTGCTTAGCATAGAAGACGCATTTCTCTAATATAAAGTTGTTTCCTTGTCCAAAAGTCGATCAACTTTTCAATGAAATCGTTTTATCTTTAAAGTTGAGTGATTCGACTTAAAACTGATTAACATTACATGAAAGATTTTTTTTTTTTTTGGCAAAGGTCAACTTGACTTTAATAATTCGGAAAAATTCTTCAAAATTAATGAAATAATATTTAAATTTGTATGATTTTTACAGCTTGACTACAACGAAACAAATCGTTCAAAATTAGGACATGATTTTCAAGACTTAATTTTAAAAACGTATTTTACTTGAAATATATGATCATGACTACACTGAAAAAAATATTTACGTGATATTAAAGATTACGCAACCTAAATTTAAGGATGCGAAATTTACAAAATATTAAGGACAAATTTCTTTAAAATAATGAAATTTTAATTAAAATAAAGTTTATAATCTTTGATTCAAAAATTTTTTCATTAAATTTAGGACATAAATTTTGTAAATTTGCGTCCCTCCGTTAAAGTCGCATGTCTTTGAACTAAGGCTAATTTTCCTTAAAGTAAAGAAACACATTTTGATTTAAAGAAATTAGCCTTAAATTAACTGAAATATTGAAACTTAAGATTAAATATAAAAACGCTTCAAATATAGGCTAAGACTTATTTTGAGGATTTAGCGTCTTTGGTTTAATTTTGTTTTTAGAATTAACAAAACATTTTTTACTTTGAAGTATCCGTTATAATTTGGATTTTTAAACTGGCATTTGTATGTACGTGAATAGCTTTATAAACAGCGAACAGAGAATGAAAATTTGATAAATGAGATCTGTATCCTAATTTTAATTTTATTAGTCCTAGATTTAAAGCCAGATGGGTCGCTAAAAAATTTCTTTGTTTTAAAGAAGCCGCACCTTTGGCTCGGAATCAATACCAAAATCCTTAAGTGAAGGCCAAAATATTTGAATCCAAGTAAACTTTTTTTTTGAGTGTACTTGAAGTTAACACATTTTTAAAGGAATTTTTGTTTTCTAAGATTTTTTCAAATTCAAACGACAATTGTGTTCCAAAAGTATCCTTACTTCAATTCTCCGCTTATTTGGCTCGAAATCTATACCAGAATAAATAGTCTAAAAACAAAATATTTGGAACCGCGCATGCTTTTTTCAGTGTATGCTTATTTTAATTTTATAAAGCCTACACTCAAAAAAAGTGAACCCTCTGGGACACTAAAGCCAATTTAAATCTATTTTAGTTGATGACGTTATTAGGTTTTAAGAATGTTTCGTAGACTTTAATAATTTTTTGCGCTAAATTAACTAAAAAAGAGCAAAATATTATACACACATGAATCATAAAGATTTACTCAATTCGTATTTCTCACATAATAGTTCAGAATTTATGAAAATTTGTAACACACATTTTTAACACAAATACTCAAACTTCGTATGACGCTAAAGACATTCTTGCACATTTTGAACTCCATTTTTTTCTTCATACTACACACTTTCCTTTATTAATGGACTAACCTACAATTTACAATGAAAAAAGTATGCGCGGTTCCACAGATTTTGCCTTTACACTAGTGGTGTTAACTACGAGCTAAAGAAGCGGAGATTTAAAGTAAAGATACTTATTAAACACAATTCTCTTTTAAATTTGAGATTTAAAGGGTGATACGGTCAAAATTTGGTCAAGGGAAAACGCGTGTAAATCGGTGAAATCGTTTATTTAAAAAATCAAATTAAATTTCTTTTCAAGTTCAATTAGTATTAAAATTCAGGAAAAATATTCAGTTAGGCTTTCGCTTTTCCAAATCCGAATTGCCGGGCCTCACGTTTGACACCTGCCATCAGATTTTGTACAGCCACCTTGTCCACCTTCTTCGCCGCAGAAAGCCAGTTTGCCTTGAACTGCTGCTCGTCCTTAGCAGTTTTTTTGGTCTTCTTTAGGTTCCGCTTGACAATAGCCCAGTATTTCTCAATTGGGCGGAGCTCTGGCGTGTTGGGAGGGTTCTTGTCCTTGGGAACCACCTGCACGTTGTTGGCGGCGTACCACTCCATGGCCTTTTTACCGTAATGGCAAGATGCCAAATCCGGCCAAAACAGTACGGAACAACCGTGTTTCTTCAGGAAAGGCAGAAAACGTTTATTCAAACACTCTTTCACGTAAATTTCTTGGTTAACAGTCCCGAAATCTATGAAATTGCTGCTTTTCCAGCCACAGGTACAGATGACTTGCCAAACCAGATATTTCTTTGCGAACTTTGACAGTTTTATGTGCTTGAAAATATCTGCTACCTTTCCCCTTCCTTTTGCCGTATAAAACTCCTGTCCCGGAAGCTGCTTGTAGTCGGCTTTGACGTAGGTTTCGTCGTCCATTACCACGCAGTCAAACTTCGTCAGCATAGTCGTGTACAGCCTCCGGGATCGCGCTTTGGCCGTCGTATTTTGTTTATCATCGCGATTTGGAGTCACTACCTTCTTGTAAGTCGTAAGTCCGGCTCGTTTTTTGGCTCGATGTACGGTTGTAGACGATACACCCAGCTTGTTTGCGGCATCTCGGAGAGAGAGGTTAGGGTTTCGCTTGAAACTACCGGCAACTCTCTTTGTCGTCTCAGCGGCTTCCGGTTTTCGATTTCCCCCCGATCCAGACTTCCTGGCTGTCGACAAACGTTCCCCAAACACTTTAATTACATTTGTAACGGTTGATTTGGCAACTTTTAGCGATTTTGCCAGCTTTGCGTGCGAGTAGCTCGGATTCTCGCGATGCGTGAGCAAAATTTTGATACGCTGCTCTTCTTGCTTGGACGGCATTTTGACAACTGAAGAGTGAATTCCAAAATCAAAATAGGAGCAACATTCTACACACACACCTTCAAAATGAGGTTTTTTTCAGGTTTTTTAAATGCAAAATTGAAAGAAATACGTCAAGTTTATATTGACCAAATTTTGACCGGATCACCATTTACGTACTTGATTCTAGGACACAATTCTTAATTTAGTCGTTTTTTTCTGTTTTTTCCTTAAGCTGCTATCAAAGTAAACGAGTTAACTACAACTTCAATTTCCTAATTTAGACTCGACTATAAGTAGAAAATATTCTAGATTTCAAGTAAACCCCGTCTTTAAAATAAGGCAATGAAAAACATCTCCAATTTTTGTAGTCATGATACAAAAACTCAAAACATTTAAAGACGATTTAATTTTGAAGAATTTTTCGGAATTAATAAAGCCAAGTTGACCTTAATCAAATAAAATTTTCTTTAATTTTAGGATGCCGAATTTTAAGAATCACTCAATTATAAGTACAAAAAGACTTCAGTAAAAAGTTTATTTCTATTGGACAAGGACAAAAACTTTATAACAAAGAAATGTATCTCCTATGCAAAGCAAAATTTTCGTATTTTATGGACTTGAAATCTTTGGCCTCACAACTATATTTTTTCAGTGTAGAAAACAATGTTAAGAAGTTCTAAGATACCGTACCATTGACTACTGTTACCACAACCGAAATAATTCATTTGTGGTTTATAGTCTTCAGTAGAACTTTGTACGCAATCCTTGGGTCATAAGGTTCGGATTGGCCGTATTATTTTTATATTATATAAATAAAGTTCAGAATTCGACCCTATCCAAAATTTTTCGAAATTTTCTCTTGTTGGTTGTCACAAAATTTGAAGGAATGAAATAAAACTGTAATGTCACAGAGATATCTGCAATATTGGTCCTTAGCTACGACCTAAACAAATGGCTCCTCACATACAATCATTTATGCCGCTAGTATTTCTTCTTTCAATCCCCAAACAGTTATATGTCTCACTACTTCTAGGCAACGATCACTATGGGTTTGCTCCATTCTGCCCATTTGTACGAGAACATCCATTCTGTTTGCCACACATTCAATGTCTTTTGTTGCATATGTAAGTCTTTAACTGGCTGATGGGGTGTCTTGCAGTTTGAATGTTTATGCATGATGCAGTGCATATGTGTGTGTCTGTGTGCGAGTATGATACGAGTACTTGTGCCCAGCGGCGTAAATCGAGAGCACTTTCGATTTAAAGCATTCACGGAGCCCTTATTTTAGAGGCAATACTCATACGATTAGGTCTTACAAAATAATCCCTTTTGTAAGACCTCTTCCTTCTTTACAAAAAAAGTTGATACTCATTCACCATTCATTGCAAAAAACAGGCCTTAAAAAAGGTCTTTATTTACTAAGATCGCTATTCCTTTTCTCATAACATACTTGTCGTGGCCTTTTGAAATGGCTTATCTGGGACATGTGTTTAAAGACACATTTTAAAGAACTCCTAATAGGCCTTGTTTAGTATTGTGAATTACAATGTGTTCTTGCAACGAGGCAAAATAAAACGATTGTTAAAAAGCAACTCATATTCTCATAGCAAGCTTTTATAATTTACGAGACCTTTGAAAAGCCCTTATGCCGTAAGCCAATTTATAAGTTTTTCGACAACGAGTCACAAACATTATAACGGCTTTAAAAAAAGACATTTTCTCATATGCGCACTTTTTTAATCTGAGAGACCTTTGATAAGCCCTTATGCCGTAAGTTTATAAGTAACCGAAAGTTAAGAATAAAAATAATTTTGCACAATTTAAATCAACACGTGTTTCTTCATTCGGGTTTGTGATTTCGTTTGAGCAAGTCGAGGTATTTGTTTTTTATTTAAAGTAGCTGAAGTGTCAAATATGCGGTAAGTATATTTTTTTTGACGAATATTATACTATATTGAATTACATTATAATAATGATTTTATAATAATTTTACTTATTTATTTAGCGGCAACTTCTACCATGAAAGCCAATGATCTGTTCAATATGTGGAAATCAGACGTCCAATACGAAATCAGTTCCTATGAAGAAGGTGATTTATTTTTTATAGTACAATTTTATATAGTACAAAATAAAATAAAAAGAATTCTGCACAAATTTTGGGTTTCTTGCTTATATATGAAATTTGGAGTAGGTCCTTTATAAGGTATATAAACAAGGCCTTTTAAACAGCCTTCATAAAAAGGCATTAAATTGGCATTATTTTCAACTCCTATTAAGAGGCCTCTATTTATATATGCTTCATAAAGCCTTTTGATGTATACATTATAAAAGGCCTTATTTTATCACACATTATAAAGAACTTATTTGAGGCACTTCCTAAAAGGCCTTAATATAATGACCTTATATTAGCCCTTATGCTGTAAGTTGAAGTCGGAGCCCTTGGTCGGCTATGACACCCTGTGTAAAAATACAATGAATATGTAATGGGAAGTCAATGCCTTGTGTCTGCAAATAAATGCCTTTTAAAAGGCCTTATGAAGAGCGATTTCCGCCGCTGGGTGGTGCAAGGAAATTATTAATTATGGTGGCACATCTTATCCGGAGCATTAAGCATGTGTTAAACTTGTAAATGGAAATGTTTAAATGCGCTGAAGAACTTGTCACATTAATTTTACGACGTGAATTATTGTTGCATTTTTTTACGACTACGACGGTGGTCGTTAGGTTTATGCAAATAAATGATAGATATAATCATGACTAGATTAGCAGGAGCTGATTCATATGACATACAATTTAGAATTGGTATTGTTCGCATATCTAAAAGGAAATTGTTCGACAAAAATTTCTTGTTAAGCGCATCCCAGGCAGGTTTGCAACTCGTGCCAAAAATAATCTGCCAAAATTTTAATAAAAATTGACATAATTGAATTTGAAAAAATTTAATCAAAATTTTATTTTAATAGAAAATTTTGTCAAAGTTTTATTTCAATCGAAAATTATATCAACATTTTATTTTTACAGAAAATTTTGACAAAATTTTATTTCTATAGAAAATCTTGTAAAAATTTTCTTTATATAGAAATTTTTGTGAAAATTTTATTTCTATGGAAAATTTTGTCAAAATGTTATTTCTATGAAACATATTGTTTCTATAGAAATTTTTGTCAAAAATTTATTTCCATAGAAAAATTTGTCAAAATTTTAGTTGTATGGAAAATTATTTCAAAATTTTATTTCTATAGACAATTTTGTCAAAATTTTATTTCTATAGAAAATTTTGTTGACATTTTATTTCTATAGAATATTTTGTCGACATTTTATTTCTATAGAACATTTTGTCAAAATTTTATTTCCATAGAAAAATTTGTCAAAATTTTAGTTGTATGGAAAATTATTTCAAAATTTTATTTCTATAGAAAATTTTGTCGACATTTTATTTCTATAGAACATTTTTTGTTTCAAAACGTTGATAAAGTGAATATTGTAAAATATTTAAATTATTACAATTTATAGATAATATCTCGCTGAAGATGATCACCGATGGTGTATCGAAATACCCGAGAACAGCAATATTTCAATAAAAAGTAATGAAAACCATTAACATCAGCATTTTTCATTAGTCCATGACCTCAAGCCAAACAAATAATCCCAAGATTGTAAAATTCCAAAGGTCAACTAAAAAAACTAAACAAAAAATTTTATTTCTATAGAAAATTTTGTCAAAATTGTATTTTTATAGAAAATCTTGTCAAAATTTTCTTTATATAGAAAATTTTGTCAAAATTTTATTTCTATAGAAATTTTTGTCAAAATTTTATTTCTATAGTAAATTTTGCCAAAATTTTATATCGATAGAAACATTTGGCAAAATTTTATTTGTATGAAAAATTCTGTCAAAATGTTATTTCTATAGAAAATTTTGTCAAAATTTTATTTCTGTAGAAAATTTTGTCAAAATGTTATTGCTATAGAAAATTTTGTCGACATTTTATTTCTATAGAACATTTTGTCAAAATTTTATTTCTATAGTAAATTTTGCCAAAATTTTATATCCATAGAAACATTTGGCAAAATTTTAGTTGTATGAAAAATTCTGTCAACATTTTATTTCTATAGAAAATTTTGTCAAAATGTTATTTCTATAGAAAATTTTGTCAAAATTTTATTTCGTAGAAAATGTTGTCAAAATTTTATTTCTATAGAAAATTTTATTTCTATAAAAAAATTTTGTAAAAAATGTATTTCTGTAGAAAGTTTTGTCAAGGCTCTATTTCTATATAATTTCTCTACACTCAAAAAAAAAGTTTACTTGGATCCAAAGATTTTGACCTTCATTAAGGATTTTGGTATGGATTCCGAGCCAAAGATGCGGCTTCTTTGAAATAAAGAATTTTTTAGTGACGTATCTGGCTTTAAATCTAGGACCAATAAAATTAGCATACAGGTCTCATTTATCAAATTTTCATTCTTTTTTCGCGGTTTATTAATAAAATGGTATTCAGGTACAAATAAATGTCAGTTTAAAAATCCAAATTATAACGGATACTTCAAAGTACAAAAATGCTTTCTTAATTCCAAAAAAAAAATTTAAAGCAAAGGTGCTAAATCCTCAAAATAAGTCTTAGCCTATATTTGAAGCGTTTTTATCTTTAATCTTAAGTTTCATTATTTCAGTTAATTTAAGGCTAATTTCTTTAAATCAAAATGTGTTTCTTTACTTTAAGGAAAATTAGCCTTAGTTCAAAGACATGCGACTTTAACGGAGGGACGCAAATTTACAAAATTTGTGTCCTAAATTTAGTGAAAAAAAAAAATTATAAACTTTCTATTAATTTAAATTTCATGCTTTTAAAGAAATTTGTCCTTAATATTTTGTAAATTTTGCATCCTAAAATTTAGGTTGCGTAATATTTAATATTATATAAATATTTTTTACAGTGTATATAAAATTTTGTCAAAATTTTATTTCTATAGAAAATTTTGTCAAAATTTTATTTCTATCAAAAATTTAAGTATCTCTTATTTGGAAAGGAATATTTTGGAAATTCCAAATACCAAAACATCACAAATTCATTCAATTTACAAACAGTACAAATTCAAAAATTTTTGGTACACTTCTATCAACTGTGGCAACCATGATCCCAAGGTTCTCTAACAATTCTTCTCCTCTATTTGGCCATTTAAATGGAAATTAGATTTTGGTGAATTTTATGTTTTATTTATGTTATATAGAATAGAAAATCAAGAAAAGATAAATAAAACAAAACCAATTATATACAGCCAAAAGTTCGGCCGAGCCGAATCTTATGTACTCTCCACCAAAGCTGTTATCCACGATCGAACTAATTGGGTTGTGATAATAAATATGAACCGATGTCACCAATTTTCGCATGATAATTACTCGTATTGGATGGGAGCCACCGTGGTGCAATGGTTAGCATGCCCGCCTTGCACACAGAAAAAAAATTCACGAAATTTTTTCCAATTAAAATTTTAATTGAGTTTTAAAAAATATTCAATTAAAAATTTAATTAATTCAACAAATTTTTTAATTGAAACAAAAATCAATCACAAAAATTAATAGTATCAATTAATTTTTTAATTGACCTTCAATTAATTTTTTAATTTATACTATCATTTCTGTGATTGAAGACATTTCAATTAAAAAATTAATTGGATCAATTAATTTCGTGATTGAATCAGAATTTTTTGTGTGTGCATACACAATGTCGTGGGTTCGATTCCTGCTTCGACCGAACACCAAAAAGTTTTTCAGCGGCGGATTATCCTACATCAGTAATGCTGGTGACATTTCTGAGGGTTTCAAAGCTTCTCTAAGTGGTTTCACGGCAATGCAACACTCAATGATAAAAGAGAGGTTCACCAATGTGGTATCACAATGGACTGAATAGTCTAAGTGAGCCTGATACATCGGGCTGCCACCTAACCTACACTGAAAAAACAGTGAACCCTTTTCCATTGCAAAATGAACTAAACTGTAGTAATATTGACCATGATTTAGCCCTTAAGATTTTTTTCAACTTGTCTAGTTTATAATTCTCTTAAATTTTAGTTCATCTATAACATTGTATTTTAGTTCATTTTTACAACACCATCAGATTTATATACCCCTACCAAGTTAAAAAGTCAGTATTATTTTGGTTTACTTGCTTATTTTTTGGGAAACCCGATAATAAAAATTGGTTAACAGTCTCTTTAAAATGTCGACGACTAAACTATTTTTAAATCAATCATTCCACAGTACAGAGAAATTAAATAATTAAAGGAACAACATCCCGTTTTACTATTATGAAAATTTTCATACATTGAAATTCAACTTTCTTTAAGCAAAAGTACTTTATTATAAAAACTTATGATGAGAGTTCTTAATACAATGTTTTTGTGAATAAAAATTATGACCACGTGGAACAAGAAATAAGTTTATTTTAACTCGCTATTTGGACATTTTGACTTTTCCTTAGGTTTTTATTCATCGTTAGTAGATTCACATATCTTGCTGAAAAAAATGGAAGGAATAATGAACATTTTTAAAAATTAACATGTAATAAAATATAATTTTTTAGCTCTTTAAATTAGCTTGTAACTTACCATATTTGGGGGCATTTTATTAAATGGAGTAAGGAATTCAACTTTTCTTATATAAACGTATCTCATAAAATTTGTACCTGAAACAATTAGAGAAATAATGAATAAAGTAATATATTAACACATAAAATTGTGTTGTTATCGATGTGAAGGACAAAATACAATAAATATTCTTGTTAAAAGAAAGCCCGAGTTTTAATATAAAACTTACCAATTCTCTATTACATTGTACGCTGAGGTTAAAAAGTTATCGAAATTCATTTGGGGTTACTCTGAAATTAAATATTTATTTTTTACATTAAATAAAAAAAATTAAATTGGTTTCCAAAAATCTAATTAAAGAAATAATATGCATAAAAAAAGTAAATAATCTGGTTAAAAGAATGTTAAAGAAAGCTTACCAATTCATAAAAATGTTGTTATTTTGAAATTAAATATTTGTTTTTTACATTAAAAATATTAAATTGGTTTCCAAAAATATTTGATTAAAGTAATACTAAAATAAGGTATTAAAAACATCTAATTTTGATAATAAAAAGGTCATAAAAACGTAAATATTCTAGTGAAAAGAAAGCCAATTTTTAAAAGAAAACTTACCACTTCTCTATTAAATTATACGTTGAGGAGAAATATAAAAATTTGCCCGAATCCATCTGGGGTTGCTCTTAAATTAAATATTTTTTTACAACAATGAAAAACATGAAACTGGTTAAAAAAAATAATAATAATAAATAGCAAATAATAATATACAAAAAGAATATTATTTTTTAAAAGAAAACCACATTGAAAAAAGAACACTTACCTATTTATGATTGAACTATACGCTGAGGTGTAACAAACAATTTTCCAAATTCATCTGGATTTACTCTGAAATTGAATATTTATTTTTAACATTGAATAATAAAAATTAAATTAGATAGAACAATTTCAATATACTTTCTATTTCAGCATTTTTTCCTAAATATTGAACATTCTTAATATATGTCTCAAAAAACCTAAATATCCCATACCTTTATATTCCCTTGTTACATACTTGCTAAAAAGGTGCAACAGCCCACGCCAACGCCAACTATACAACTGAAGCATGCCAAACAAAACCAAGCAAAACCAAAATATTTTACAACAACAAAAACACATGTGCCTTCATTGAAAACAACACCTCATCCAGACAAATAAACTATTCGCGAATAATAAACATACACACACAAACCACTGAAAGAACAAAAATAAAAACAACCCCACGCTCAGATATACACAACATCCCCATCACTCGCTACCATTTCTCATTATTACATTGCATGCTCTCACTCTCAAAAAAATTTCAAGTAACATCATCTTTGCATTAAACATATTCCACTTTGACGAGAAAGATCTCTGTACTATGCATTAGTTCATCGCATCTGTCCACAATTTACTCTAAAAACAATACTCTTAAATGCATATCAGTATAAGAACGATGAAACGTTTAACTTAAATTTAGCAAAAACTTCATGAAATGATTTCTACCCATTTTTGACGAAAATGTCTATAAATTTAATTACATGTGAACTAAAAATATTTCATTGAGAAATGTTGTACCAACTATTATTAACTATAGGAATTGCCAGTAAGAAATTGCTATCCGCTTTCAAGTTCAATTTTCGTAAAAAAATATTTTCTCATACAAAAACTCTTTATAGTAAATTACACTTATTATTTAGAAAGTATTTTACATTTCATAAGTAGTTTTATAGTATGACGAAAGAATTTTTAACTACCAATTAAGAAAATTTTTAAGGAAATTTCCATCGTATTTTGTAGTCTATGAACTAAACGATTGCTACTTAAAATTTGTAAAATTTTCTTCGAGTAGTTAATTTTCGTTAAAGATACGAAAAACGAACTAAAATTCTGGAAAATTCTTGTAATAAATTATTGTAAAAATCTTCTTAAATTTACGAGACGCTTTTTTTCTGTGTAACCTAACCTACTCCTATTAGATGAAATTTGTTCCTCGTGAAGGAAAGGTTACTAAAGTGCTGATATCCTTCCAGGCGTAATACAGCATTGCTCTTATGCAACACCACAACGTACCCGTATTTGAGTCTATGTTACATTGGTGCAGATATTCATGCCATTCGTCAAAACTAAATACTTAATGCAAAACTCATCAAACTTTTTTAATTGTTATGGAATAAATGCCTAATCCAAATTGAATCTTCATTGGAATTTATTCACATTCATAGAGTATGCAAAACAACTTTTTAAAGGTACATCACATTGTCAAGAAAAACCTAAATTTATTCTTCAATTTCCATGTTTAGTGTAGCATTTTCCAATCTCCCATTTAGACAAACTCAAGTGACGTCGACAGGAGATGTATATGGCAAATTTTAATTGGCTCCGAGTGTGCCATGTTCATGTTGAATGTTTTTTGCTATTGCATTTGTTTTTTCAAACATGGCAGACAGACTTTATCTAATAAACCCTTGTGTTCAGCAAGTTTTTACAAATGTTTATTGTGTATCCTAGGACTGCCATTGAGCCACCTGAGCCCTTTCCCTTAGCCTGAAGGATCCTTGTGATGATTTTGTAACAAACCGACTGGCCCAACCTCCCCCCCACACTACTTCAGGCAAAAAAGAAATGTTCGAAAAAGTTTTTATTCTCAATGGCATTATTACACACAAAAAAGTATTTATGATTGTGCATTCGTATTTGTAGTTTCGTTCTTTTATTCTTTGCCCGTTTACAACTAGATGTATGTTATACAATAGGATATATTTACTTTTTTTTGGAAAAATATTTTTTTTAACTAGATACAAGTAGCTAACGAAATATGTACATCAAACATCATTTAAATTTTTAAAAATTTATAGAAATTATTTTTAAATTTTAAATTTTTTTGCTCAATTAAAAATGTTTGTAGAGCACTTTGTGAATGTTATGGTCTGAGACTACCATAAAAAAACATAATTACCAAAATTCGATTAACATTCAATCTTTTGGATGCAAATCCACCGAAAAGAATGCATCCCGATAAATGTACTATTTGGAGCGGTCTATGGGCTGGTGGAATCATCGGTTGGTATTTCATTAAAAACGAGGAAAGGCGACAAGTTAACATGAGTGGAAATCGATACAGAATCATGATCAATGAATTTTTGTTCCCAAATCTTTAAGATGTAGATGTAAATGAAATGTGCTTTCAATAGGATGCCACTTGTTATACTGCGTGCGAATCAAATGACTTTTTGATAGTACATTTCAACGACAACATTATTTGGAAGTATTTCTAAAGGCACAACTTTAAAAGGACTTCCAAAAATTTCCTCCCAAAAATCTTCTTTATTTTAACTACTCAGGAAGTTCACCCAGAGAAGGAATATGATCACCTCAAACATATTTCAAGAGCACCATGTTACTTTTTTACAGCGACTATGTAACATTTTTGTCGCAAAAATATTATTTTCTCGTCAAACATAACATGCTTTCCAAAATTAGATATATAATTTCCGAGAAAATAACATGGTTTCGAAAAACATCTTATATGTTTCCCGTGAAAAAGTAACATTATGCTCTTGAAAGATGGTTGAGGTGATCATATTCCTTCTCTGGGTGTTCTTTTAATTCAATTTTTATAACTTGATGTTTACATATTTTTAAAGGGCAATTTTAACATTTTGCTTCAAATAGGTTAAAAACAGAGTAAGGATTAAATGTAAAATCGTAATATTTTTTTTTTAATTTTGTGGACAAAAATGCTAAATCCATTTTAGAAAAATTGAAGGTCAAGCCGTTCAGACAAGCGTGTTAGAATACATTAAAAATCATAAAAATTTTAAAAATTATTTATTTATCAAAATATATCATCCACATCCAAAACACTGAATTCGGATCACACCTCAAGAAGTGATGCATATTCAGTGCAACGGCTTTTGAAATGGTGGACATCCTCCTATGACAAGCCCAAGTTGCATACATTGCTCCTACGCCAATTTTCCATAACTTCCGGATCCAAAAAGGACATTTACAGTACTATTTTGACGACGCTCTTTTTGCTGGGTTATTCAGTCTTTCTATTGTAATCTTCGTTTCTGTTAAATTTTATGTCTATGTATTTCAAAAAATGGACCTGTGAATTGTCCTCCGCGTGTTCGTGTGATTTGACACCACTCGATGTGGGGATACCTGAAGTCATATATTTGAATGTTAAATGACAAGAAATTTTGTACCAAATAAAAAAATGTTTTGGTCTATTCATAATTTGGCACTTGTTTTATTTAAATTTCAAATCAGAAAGTCTTAGAAAATCACCCTTTATATGGGAACTATATCTAAATTGGCACACTGAAATGCACCATATATGTGCATATCGGGCGAATAATATATATATGGGAGCTATTTATTAATCTGAACCGATTTCTTCAAAAAAAAAATCACTACTTCTTTAGCGTCGCCAAAGAAGTAGTGATTTTTTTAAATACGTAGTAGTGAAAAATAGCGTAGAAGCGATAAACTTAACATGGGCTTCCCAGCAAAAAAAAACGTTGCTTAAAAAATAGTGAAAATGTTCTTTTTTGATCCGGAAGTTGTGCAAAATTTGCGCAGAAGCGATGAATTTAACATGGGCTTGTCATATGACGGATGTCCATCATTTCAACAACCGTTGCACTGCATATGCATCACTTCTTAAGGTGTCATCCGAATTTAGTGTTTTTAGTGTAAATAAAATTATTTATAAAAGTTGTGATATTTTTATAGCCACCACCATAGAATGGTGACGGGGGTATAATAAGTTTGTCATTCCGTTTGTAACACATCGGAATATCGATATCCGACTATATAAAGTACATATATTCTTGATCAGGGAGAAATTCTAAGACAATATAAGCATGTCCGTCTGTCTGTTCTAATCACGCTACAGCCTTCAATAATGACGCTATCGTCCTGAAATTTGGGACAGGGTCGTATTTTGTTTGCAGGCAGGCCAAGTTCGAAGATGGGCTATATCGGTCGAAGTTTTGATATAGTTCCATATAAACCGACCTACCGATTTTGGGTCTTGGGCTTATAAAAACTGTAGTTTTTATCCAATTTGCCTGAAATAGGAAATCTAGAGGTATTTTAGGACCATCAAAAAGTGTACAGAAAATGGTGCCTATCGGTCCATGTTTTGGTATAGCCCCCTATATCGACCGATTTTCCTTATTAGGCGTCTAGGGATCTCTAGAACGTCCGGAGAGCATACACAAGGTCGTGGGTTCGATTCCTGCTTCGACCGAACACCAAAAAGTTTTTCAGCGGTGGATTATCCCAACTCAGAAATGCTGGTGACATTTCTGAGGGTTTCAAAACTTCTCTAAGTGGTTTCACTGCAATGTGGAATGCCGTTCGGACTCGGCTATAAAAAGGAGGTCCCTTGTCATTGAGCTTAACATGGACACTCAGTGATAAGAGAGAAGTTCACCAATGTGGTATCACAATGGACTGAATAGTCTAAGGAGCCCGATAAATCGGGCTGCCACCTAACCTAACCTAACCTAACCTAGGCGTCTAGAAAGTGTATTTTCTATCCGATTTGCCTGAAATTGGAAGTCTAGAGGTATTCTGGGACCATAAAATTGGTCCATGTTTTGATATAGCCCCCATATAGACCGATCTCCCGATTTTACTTCTTGGACTTATAGAATCCGTAGTTTTTACCCAATTTGCCTGAAATTGGAAAGCTAGAGGTATTCTAGGAAAATAAAGAGATGTGCCGAAAATGGGGTGTACCGGTCTATGTTTTGATATAGCCCCCATATAGACCGATCTCCCGATTTTATTTCTTGGGCTTCTAGAATCCGTAGTTTTCATCCAATTTACCTGAAATTTGAAATCTAGAGGTACTCTAGGACCCTAAAATGGTGTGCCGAAAATGGTGAGTACCGGTCCATGTTTTGATATAGCCACCATATAGACCGATCTCCCGATTTTATTGGTCTTCTAGAATCCGTAATTTTTACCCAATTTGCCTGAAATTGGAAATCTAGAGGTATTCTAGGAAACTAAAGAGATGTGCCGATTATATTGAGTATCGGTACAGTTATTTATATAGCCCCCTTATAAATCGGCCCTCCGATTTGGGGTCTAGATTCTAGAACTACAATTAAATGTGCTGAATACTGTGTGTATCCTTCCATGTTTTGGTATATCCCATAGCTCCCGATTTAACTCCTACGGTTTCTAGAAATTGTAGTTTTTATCCGATTTTAGTTTTATCGGTCCATTTGGTAAGACCTCCATATAGACCGATTTCACTTATTGAGGGTATAGAAGGCGCACTGATCATGAAAATTGCTTTGAAACTGAATGCAAAATTTCCAGATTTTACTTCACGTCATCATTTAAATAATTGGGATGTAAATCTACAGATTTTAGATTTCAAACAAGGCGTTATTTCATAGTTTTCTTGCACACTTACAAAAGATGTTTATGATTCTTCTAAAACTCAAACAAAAACTGGTTCTTATAAATTCAGAATCTGATCTGGTCTTCATACACTCAAAAAAAGTGAACTCTCTATTTCACTAAAGCCAATATAACTTTATTTTAGTTAATGGAATTATTATATATGGAGAAAGTTTTCGTTAATCTAATAATTTTTTGCGTACGTTAGTTAAATGCAGGGCAGTGGAGTCGAAACAATTTTGCTCGACTCCGACTCCAGCATTTCTTATTATCCTCGACTCTGGAGTCGACTGCGGGTGGTGTACCTAAGTCTCATTTTAGCAGTATTCCATTTGTAATTTTAAGGTGTAGTGTTCCAAAAATAGGCCGATATAAGTATTCTATTTTGCCATATGTGTTTATATGTCCTAAAGAACTCTAATTATAAATTTTGATACGACTCGACGACAAATCTCAGCATTTTAGGGATGTAAAGAACTCTACATTTTAATGTCAGGCCAATAAATTAAAATACGACACAAGACTCTATAGAGACCACATCAAAATATGGGTAGATAACAACAATATCCAGAATACGTACTTATAAAAACAAAAAATTTAAAAAAATAATTAGGCTTACAGAAGTTTAAGAAGCAAAATCTTGGTATTAATCTATATAGGAATTTTATAAAAAATAAGTCTATATAAAAAAGAAAAATGCACAAAAATCAAAATGTCGGGCTAATCAGATAGAAAGTATAGATGTTAAAAAATGTAATGTGTCGGATATAGAAAACAAACATAAACTGTCAAAAATTAGGACGGGCGGAATTTTAAATAACAACTGCCATAAAGGGTGATACAGTCAAAATTTGGTCAATATAAACTTGACGTATTTCATTCAATTTTGCATTTAAAAAAGCTGAACAACCCTCATTTTGAAGGTGTGTGTGTGTTTAGAATGTTGCTCCTATTTTGATTTTGGAATTCACTCTTCAGTTGTCAAAATACCGTCCAAGCAAGAAGAGCAGCGTATCAAAATTTTGCTCACGCATCGCGAAAATCCGAGCTACTCGCACGCAAAGCTGGCAAAATCGCTAAAAGTTGCCAAATCAACCGTTACAAATGTAATTAAATTGTTTGGGGAACGTTTGTCGACAGCCAGGAAGTCTGGATCGGGGGAAAATCGAAAACCGGAAGCCGCTGAGACGACAAAGAGAGTTGCCGGTAGTTTCAAGCGAAACCCTAACCTCTCTCTCCGAGATGCCGCAAATAAGCTGGGTGTATCGTCTACAACCGTGCATCGAGCCAATAAAACGACCGGACTATCGACTTACAAGAAGGTAGTGACTCCAAATCGCGATGATAAACAAAATACGACGGCCAAAGCACGATCCCGGAGGCTGTACACGACGATGCTGACGAAGTTTGACTGCGTGGTAATGGACGACGAAACCTACGTCAAAGCCGACTACAAGCAGCTTCCGGGACAGGAGTTTTATACGGCAAAAGGAAGGGGACAGGTAGCAGATATTTTCAAGCACATAAAACTGTCAAAGTTCGCAAAGAAATATCTGGTTTGGCAATCCATATGTACCTGTGGCTTGAAAAGCAGCATTTTCATAGCTTCCGGGACTGTCAACCAAGAAATTTACGTGAAAGAGTGTTTGATTAACGTCTGCTGCCTTTCCTGAAGAAACACGGTTGTTCCGTACTGTTTTGGCATCTTGCCATTACGGTAAAAATGCCATGGAGTGGTACGCCGCCAACAACGTGCAGGTGGTTCCCAAGGACAAGAACTCTCCCAACACGCCAGAGCTCCGCCCAATTGAGAAATACTGGCTATTGTCAAGCGGAACCTAAAGAAGACCAAAAACACTGCTAAGGACGAGCACCAGTTCAAGGCAAACTGGCGAAGAAGGTGGACAAGGTGGCTGTACAAAATCTGATGACAGGTGTCAAGCGTGAGGCCCGGCAATTCGGATTTGGAAAAACGAAAGCCTAACTGAATATTTTTCCTGAATATTATACTAATTGAACTTGCAAAAGAAATTTAATTTGATTTTTTAAATAAACGATTTCACCGATTTACACGCGTTTTCCCTTGACCAAATTTTGACCGTATCACCCTTTATCAGCCACCCTGTACAGTCCATTCCAGATGTAGAAACCTTCGGAACTTTAGTACGTTTTCGCTTACAGTACCAAATTAATTTGATGAAGGACTCGGTAAAAGAAAACAATTATATTAAGACAAATTTGATTGGTAGTACTGGTGTCTGCCATTGACAAAATTGGAAAAATTGTGATGCACACAATATAATTTAGTTTAATAGAACGTATTTTAATTTAAAAGTTCATTCTTGTTTTTTTTTTCTTCACTTACAAACAAGACCAAATTAGATTTACGATTAACTTCTCTATCATACATTGGAAAATATAATCGTAAATTAAAATTTGACATGCCATGAGAATATGAAGTCTTTAAATAAATATTCATTACAATTTCCTGCAAAATGTTTTTTCACCTCTTTAAGATTGCCGACAATTCTTATTAAAAACTATTTAAAAAAAGAAAAGTTTCTTTTACCTTCCGAAAATCGTAAAAAAAAAACTATAGAAAATATAAGAGCTATGTCAAGTAGTAAAATTATCGGCAAAATACTCTGGAACATGATAAAAGGAAATAAAATACAAAAAAAAATATATATAAAAATAATATAGTTGAGGTACATAATTTCAACATTTCATATTTTATATTCTCGTTGATATATAGCTGCCATTGCTTGTTAAAAGGGTTCCCTTTAAGATTTTCCTCCCATAAAAACTAGGGATATAAAACAACGCCATATTTATGACAAAAAATCCATTCACTCATTTACAAGTGTGAGGTGATCATAAAAACTGGAACACACAAGCCACTGGAACACTAACAGCCGGTTGGCCACCCACAGGCACCGAAACCACAGGAATAGAAAATCGAATGGCATTCATAAATGGATGACACCCTTACAGAATGAACATGCAGTGAGCTCTTAACTTCGCCTAAAGATCAACCACAAGACCATGACATATGATTTGATTGAAATGCGAGTGTGTGGCTCATATATTCCTCTTTGGCAATGATGAAGGAGACTATAGGGGCAGGGTGATTATGTTGATAAACGATTTTGCTCTCAAAATATAGTGACTATATTTTGTAAAGTGCAGAATTGTCAAAATTGAATTATCACTTTCCAAATGCATACAACTCATTTTCATGCAATTATGCAAAAATTTAAACATATGGACATGGACACAGTGACTTCAGAAGGTACTTAATCACATAGACATGTGTTTTTGCCACTGAAGTGGGATAATCCACCGCTGTAAAACTTTTTGGTGTTCGCTCGAAGGAGGAATCGAAACCACGACCTTGTGTATACAAGGCGGGCATGCTAACCATTGAACCACGGTGGCTCCCATTCTTAGAGAAGGTTAGATATTAATTTTCTCCTTTCATGATCGAATTATATCTACTTTGAAAATATTTTACTTCTTATTTACTTGTACCATCACCATCTAACTTTTTTTACGTAAAAACAATAGCTTCAAATGTTATTTTTGCTTTGTAAAAAGAAATTATTTTATGTTCATTGGAATACTTTCATTTTTCTGCTCTGACAAAAAAATAATGTTTTGTTTCACAAATTTTGTCATTACTCTAATGATTACGGTGTTGTTTGCGAGCCAAAGAAGCGGAGAATTGAAGTAAGGATACACTTAAGACACAATCTTCTTTTAAATTTGAGTTTTGCGTACTGGGTTCTAGGAAACATTTTTTTATTTGTTTGTTATCTTCATATGCTATCAAAATCCAAATTCAGATTCGACTTCCAGCAGAAATTATTCTGTTTCAAATAAAAAAGTCCTTGAAATAAAGCCTTTAAAAACATCTCCTATTTTCGAACGCGTTTTTGCAGTAAAGATACAAGAAGTGAACAAATTCTCCGCTTCTTTGGCTCGGAATCAATACAAAATTCATTAGTGTAAAGCCCAAATCTTTGCAGCAGGGCATGCTTTTGTTTTCAGTGTGGGCCTAAATACCGCGGAAGGCTTTGTCGGCCGTGTGAAGACCATAATTCTTGACAGAGATAGCCATTTCGAACAAATCTAAACTGATCATAAATTTGTTTGTTATTTCCGATATTTTTACTTCCATAACAGCCACCATGAACATATTATTCATTCGTTCATTATTTTTAGTAAAATCCAAAATAATCCAAATCCAACTTTAATTACACTAGCTTACAAAGTAAATTGTTTATACACTCCACCATAGGATGAGGGTATATTAACTTTGTCATTCCGTTTGTAACACATCGAAATATTGCTCTAAGACCCCATAAAGTATATATATATATATATTCGGGGTCGTGGTGAAATTCTGAGTCGATCTAAGCATGTCCGTCCGTCTGTTGAAATCACGCTAACTTCCGAACGAAAAGGGACCTCAGATTTGGCTTGCGGAGCCTCTAACAGAAGCATATTTCGTCCGATACGGCTGAAATTTGGTACATGGTGTAGGTATATGGTCTCTAATAACCATGCAAAAATTGGTCCACATCAGTCCATAATTATATATAGCCCCCATATAAACCGATCCCCAGATTTGGCTTGCGGAGCCTCTTGGAAGAGCAAATTTCATCCCATCTTGCTGATATTTGGTACATGGCGTTGGTATATGGTCTCTAACTACCATGCAAAAATTGGTCCACGTCGGTCCATAATTATATTTAGCCCCCATATAAACCGATTCCCAGATTTGCCTTGAGGAGCCTCAAAGAGAAGCAAATTTCATCCGATCCGACTGAAATTTGGTACATAGTGTTGGTATATGGTCTCCAACAACCATGCGAAAATTGGTCCATATCGGTCTATAGTTATATATAGCCGATCTCCAATCACACAAAAATTGGTCCATAGCGGTTCATAATCATGGTTGCCACTCGAGCCAAAAATAATCTACCAAAATTTTATTTCTATAGAAAATTTTGTCAAAATTTTATTTCTATAGAAAATTTCGTCAAAATTTTATTTCAAAAGAAAATTTTGTTTAAATTTTATTCGGTTCATAATCATGGTTGCCACTCGAACCAAAAATAATCTACAAAAATTTTATTTCTATAGAAAATTTTATTTCTATAGAAAATTATGTTTCCATAGAAAATTTTGTCAAAATTTTATTTCCATAGAAAATTTTGTCAAAATATTATTTCTATAGAAAATTTTGTTAAAATTGTATTTCTTTAGAAAATTTTGTCAAAATTTTATTTCTATAGAAAATTTTGTTTAAATTTTATTCGGTTCATAATCATGGTTTCCACTCGAGCCAAAAATAATCTACCAAAATTTTATGTCTATAGAAAATTTTGTCAAAATTTTATTTCTATACACAATTTTGTGAAAATTTTATTTCTATAGAAAATTTTGTCAAAATTTTATTTCTATAGAAAATTTTGTCAAAATTTTATTGCTATAGAAAATTTTGTCAAAATTGTATGTCTATAGAAAATTTTGTCAAACTGAATTTTATACGTATTTAATCGATCTTTTTTGATTTATTGTAACAGGTTGGCTGATAAGTCCCCGGTCTGACACATAGATGGCGTCGCTAGTATTAAATGCATATTATTTTTATATAGTATCAACCTTCAAATGATTCGTGTCAAAATTTGAGGTCTGTAAGTCAATTAGTTTGTGAGATAGAGCGTCTTTTGTGAAGTAACTTTTGTTATTGTGAAAAAAATGGAAATAAGGAATTTCGTGTTTTAATACAATATTGTTTTCTGAAGGGAAAAAATACGGTGGAAGCAAAAACTTGGCTTGATAATGAGTTTCCGGACTCTGCCCCAGGGAAATCAACAATAATTGAGTGGTATGCAAAATTCAAGCGTGGTGAAATGAGCACGGAGGACGGTGAACGCAGTGGACGCCCGAAAGAGGTGGTTACCGACGAAAACATTAAAAAATTAACAAAATGATTTTGAATGACCGTAAAATGAAGTTGATCGAGATAGCAGAGGCCTTAAGGATATCAAAGGAACGTGTTGGTCATATCATTCATCAATATTTGGATATGCGGAAGCTCTGTGCAAAATGTGTGCCGCGCGAGCTCACATTTAACCGACAACAACAGTAGAGGTGTGCACGTGAGTAATAGTTTACTCACGCCCACGCACACTCACGACTGAAAAATCATACTCACGCACACTCACGCACAATATTTTTTGGTAGGACTCACGCTCACGCACATTCACGAAAAGAAAATTTGTACTCACGCAGACTCACGCACGAAAACGTCGTGACTTACGAAAAATACCGTGACTCACGAAAAATATCGTGACGAATAATTTTATGATTACTTTACCGTAACGAAGTGTCTGCAAACATGAGCATTATTAAAATCGAGAGTGTTATTAAACTCTTAACATCCCAGGTGTCACTAAAATTGTAATTGAATTTAACTCTTAAGCGTTTTATGTTGGTGAGCAGGAATATTTTCGTGAGTGTAATTCGTTACTCACGCACACTCAAGTAGATATTATTTTCGTGACTCACGCACGACATTTTGGTTTGTTAATCACGCTCACGCACACTCACGCTGTTGTCATGAGCGTGACTCACGACTCACGCACGAATCACGAAAATTTTCGTGAGTCACGACAATTTCGTGTCACGTGCACACCTCTAGTTTGCAGCTGTTAACTCGTAATACACCCGAGTTTTTCCGTCGACATGTGGCAATGGATGAAACATGGCTTGGCATCACTACACTCCTGAGTCCAATCGACAGCCGGCTGAGTGGACAGCGACCGGTGAACCGTCTCCGAAGCGTGGAAAGACTCAAAAGTCCGCTGGCAAAGTAATGGCCTCTGTTTTTTTTTTTTTGGGATGCGCATGGAATTTTTATCGATTATCTTGAGAAGGGAAAAACCATCAACAGTGACAATTATATGGCGTTATTGGAGCGTTTGAAGGTCGAAATCGCGGCAAGAAGAAGAAAAAAGGGTTGTTCCACCAAGACAACGCACTGTGCCACAAGTCATTGAGAACGATGGCAAAAATTCATGAATTGGGCTTCGAATTACTTCCCCATCCACCGTATTCTCCAGATCTGGCCCCCAGCGACTTTTTCTTGATCTCAGACCTCAAAAGGATGCTCGCAGGGAAAAAATTTGGCTGCAATGAAGAGGTGATCGCCGAAACTGAGGCCTATTTTGAGGCAAAACCGAAGGAGTACTACCAAAATGGTATCAAAAAATTGGAAGGTCGTTATAATCGTTGTATCGCTCTTGCAGGGAACTATGTTGAATAATAAAAACGATTAAAAAAGTTAAAAAAATGTGTTTTTCTTTGTTAGACCGGGGACTTATCAGCCAACCTGTTATACCACGTATGGACGTACATACAATTTAGAAGACGGTGTTAGGAGGTTTTAAGATTCCTTACCATAGGCAAGCGTTACCGCAACTTAAGTAATTCGATTGTGGATGGCAGTGTTTTGAGGAAGTTTCTACGCAATCCATGGTGGAGGGTACGTAAACTTCGGCCTGGCCGAACTTACGGTCGTATATACTTGTTTATATAGATTTGATGAGATGTGACTTTTCTTATATATTTGGACCTGCTGAATTCGAAAAAAAATTTTAAATTTTTTATGCAACAGTTTTTGAGATATCCCGTTATTTTTAGTCCTTCGCTCTTTTTTCACTAAACAAATTATATCTCGAGTTAGAAATGTCGAATGTCCGAAGACTTTATCTCAGACTGGTTCATGCACTGAAAAAACAGTGAACCCACCAGGAAGAAAAATTTCGGTTAATTTTAGAAAATCTTGAATATTTTTAGAAAATTCTAACTAAACAGTATAACAAACGCTGGCATCACGCCGATGTCATAAAAACAAGTATATATTTTTCGATAAATTCAAGCAATCTTATTAGAAAATTTTGTAGTTTGAAGGGAAAAATTGGAGTTCAAAATTTCAAGAATGTCTTTAGTGACATACGAAGTTCATGATGAACGCATTTGTAGTAAAAGTTACAAATTTAATGAAATATTGAACTATTTTGAGGAAGACACGAATTTAGTTAATCTTTATCCTTCATTTGTGTATATTTATACCCTCCATAATAGGATGGGGGTATATTAACTTTGTCATTCCGTTTGTAACACATCGAAATATTGCTCTAAGACCCCATAAAGTATATATATTCTGGGTCGTGGTGAAATTCTGAGTCGATCTGAGCATGTCCGTCCGTCCGTCCGTCTGTTGAAATCACGCTAACTTCCGAACGAAACAAGCTATCGACTTGAAACTTGGCACAAGTAGTTGTTATCAATGTAGGTCGGATGGTATTGAAAATGGGCCATATCGGTCCACTTTTACGTATAGCCCCCATATAAAGGGACCCTCAGATTTGGCTTGTGGAGCCTCTAACAGAAGCATATTTCATCCGATCCGGCTGAAATTTGGTATATGGTGTTTGTATATGGTCTCTAACATCCATGCAAAAATTGGTACACATCGGTCCATAATTATATATAGCCCCCATATAAACCGATCCCCAGATTTGGCTTGCTGAGCCTAAAAGAGAAGCAAATTTCATCCGATCCGCCTGAAATTTGGTACATGGTGTTGGTATATGGTCTCTAACAACCATGCAAAAATTGGTCCACATCGGTCCATAATTATATATAGCGCCCATATAAACCGATCCCCAGATTTGGGTTGCGGAGCCTCTTGGAGGAGCAAAATTCATCCGATCCGGGTCAAATTAGGAACGTGGTGTTAGTATATGGTCGCTAACAACCATACCAAAATTGGTCCAATCACACAAAAATTGGTCCATATCGGTTCATAATCATGGTTGCCACTAGAGCCAAAAATAATCTACCAAAATTTTATTTCTATAGAAAATTTTGTAAAAAAAATTTTATTTCTAGAGAAAATTTTGTTAAAATTTTATTTCTAGAGAAAATTTTGTTAAAATTTTATTCGCTTCATAATACAATTTTCATCGTAGTCAAAATTTTATTTCTATAGAAAATTTTGTCAAAATTTTATTTCTATAGAAAATTTTGTTCAAATTTTATTCGGTTCATAACCACTCGAGCCAAAAATAATCTACCAAGATTTTATTTCTATAGAAAATTTTGTCAAAAGTTTATTTCTATAGAAAATTTTGTTAAAATTTTATTTCTGTAGAAATTTTTGTCAAAATTTTCTTTCTATTAAAAATTTTGTCAAAATTTTTATTTCTATAGGAAATTTTGTGAAAATTTTATTTCTATAGAAAATTTTGTTAAAATTTTATTTCTGTAGAAAATTTTGTCAAAATTTTATGTCTACTTTGTCAAACTGAATTGTATACGTATTGGATCGATCTTTTTTGATTTAACATATACCACGTATGGACTTACATACAATTTAGAAGATATTGTTAGGAGGTTTTAAGATACCTTGCCATCGGCAAGCGTTACCGCAGCTTAAGTAATTCGATTGTGGATGGCAGTGTTTAGAAGAAGTTTCTACGCAATCCATGATGGAGGGTACATAAGCTTCGGCCTGGCCGAACTTACGGCCGTATATACTTGTTTTTCCTCGGTTTTAGTTAATTGAACTAACGTACACAAAAAAATATTAGAGTAGAGGAAACTTTCTCCAAACATAATAATTCCATGAATTAAAATAAAGTTAAATTGGCTTTAGTGAAATAGAGAGTTCACTTTTTTTTTAGTGTGAGGACCCGTCTATGAAGTGTCCCAGGGCGTATTATTGGACTGGTCCATACAAATCCATGCTCTAGTCCTGTAAATGGTAAATAATTATAAATAAATAATAATAAAATCAATAATGGATTGCCTTAAAAAAAGTTAATAGAGTTTTGATCGTAATTGAATTGTGTAACAAAATAATTTAATCAACCAACTTTGAAATTTGGTACGTGGTGTTAGTATATGGTCTCTAACAATCATACAAAAATTGGTCCATATCGGTTCATAATTATATATAGCCCCCATATCCCCAGATTTAATTTTGGAGCCTCTTGGAGGAGCAAATTTCATCCAATAAGGTTGGAATTTGGTATGTTGTGTTAATATATGACTTCTAGCGACCATGCAATTATTGGTTCATGTCAGACCATAATTATATAAAGCCCCAAGATTTTATTTCTTGAATTTCCTGGATAATCAAATTTCATCTTGTCCTGCTAACCCACATGTAAACCGACCATCATATTTCACCTCTGGTTCTTTAATTATATCGCAAAAATTGGTTCATATCGATTCGTAATTATTTATAGATTGTCCTATATATTACAAGGTTAAGAACTAAATTATATAGATACTTAATCTGCCTTGTTTTATCTAACATATACCCCATATGGACTAACTTCCACTTTAGAAGACTATGTCAAGAAATTTTAAGATGCCTTGCCATTGGCAAGACTTTCCACTACCCAAATAATTCGATTACAGCCTTTAGTAGAAGCTTCTACGCAATCCATGGTGGATGGTACGTAAAATTCGGCCTTGCCGAACTTACGGTCGTATATACTTGTTATTTCTAATTAATTCTTTGATTGGTACTATCATTTTCGTGATTGAAGCAATTTATATTAAAAAGTTATTTGGATCAATAACTTTCGTGACTGAGTCAAAAAAAAAAATCTGATAATTTTTTATGTGAATGAAATCTATTGCACCTTGATTGCATTATAATTTTTATATTATTATAATTTTGTATGCCACATTAGTAGCACATCATATATGAAAACGATACATGAAATACCACATTTAGCTATTACTTTAATGTCATATTTCTGGCAGATGTTGCTGAGTTAATTTTTCTATTTCCAGGATTCTTTTATTCTGCACATATTGCGACAATGACAAAGTAATGGCGCGCGACTATGGCAACCAGCAGGATCATTAATATTCCTTCTAAGTAGAAATCGTATGCCACACACATACACACTCTTCCATATAAATACACCCGAATTGAAGGCTTAATTACAAGGACACTTCAATTTAATGGCAAATAAACCACCCTTGTTTAAGAGAGACACACAATAGCAAGACCAATATAATTTATCACCTTTTAATTAGATAATTTTCAGTTATTTAGAGCTCAAAAATTAAATCGTATTTGCGGGTAACCCTCGTTTTGGCTTTGACTGAAATCAAATGAGGGATATAAGCACGTGTATATGAAGTGGCAATGAATTTTGTTTTGAATAATTCTGATAAGGTTTCTATTTTTTTATTTTCTGACGAACAAAATTTTCTTTCATGCAAAAACTATTTCTTTAAAAACAATAAATAAACTCGGCTTTATTTGCACTTCAAGAAAATACGTAATAAGAAAGAAAAATTCTATATCTGATTGAATGGGGGAAGCTTTGCCCGACTTTTTTTCTAAGTACAATTCATTTGGAATTTAAAAATGACATGGGAGTACATTATGAAACTAATGTGGGGTACATGGGAAATTGGGCTTAAGTTCACCGATTTGCTTGACCTCCGAACCGGCTGAACGGATTAAGTTTAAATATTCAGAGATGGTAAGGGGTGGTCAGGTGGTAAAAATAAAGTACGTTTGCCCGACTTTTTTTGTCTTGTAAAAAATTAAACTTCTCAAATTTACTTGAAATTTACAGAGGATTTTAGGGAAGTTATGGAATTAATATGCACGAAAAAATATTGCCTTGAGCCCAAAGATTCCTTAAAATACGAATCCGAAATTTGCTTAGCACAGAAGACGTATTTCTTTGAAGTTTTTTTCCTGACCGAAAGTCGATAAACTTATCAATGAAGTCGTCTTCATAGTTAAGGAATTTCACTTAAAATTGGGTATAGTAGGTTAGGTTCTGTGGCAGCCCGATGTATCAGGCTCACTTAGACTATTCAGTCCATTGTGATACCACAGTGGTGAACTTCTCTCTTATCACTGAGTGCTGCCCGATTCCATGTTAAGCTCAATGACAAGGGACCTCCTTTTTATAGCCGAGTCCGAACGGCGTTCCACATTGCAGTGAAACCACTTAGAGAAGCTTTGAAACCCTCAGAAATGTCACCAGCATTACTGAGGTGGGATAATCCACCGCTGAAATACTTTTTGGTGTTTGGTCGTAGCAGGAATCGAACCCACGACCTTGTGTATGCAAGGCGGGCATGCTAACCATTGCACCACGGTGCACGCAAAAAAATAATTCTTTCCTCCCAAACGAAATTTTAGACAAACAAAGTTCGTTTCTCATTTGCTTTTCGCTGTAAGGAAGTGTCTTTGGAAGAAAAGTATATACTTTTTGTGATAAACGTTTATTCTTTTCCAGGATGTAAAAACAATTTCATAAAGACTAGCTCAAAAAAAAAACATTATTTTCTTGCTAATTGCATTGTCCCTCACATCCTTCTCACATCCACGAGGATTTTTAGTTCTTAACACCTTTTCCTGTAATACCAACAATGTAGAAGAAATTATACGATTTTATAAATTTTTAAAATTTTTTTTACCTTTCGCCTGGACGGAGAATCGAACCGCGGACCATGCACATTGTAAGCCAACACACTAACCACTGAGCTATGTACCTGTTATGGTCATCAATAGATAAATATCCTTATAAGTTATATTTATATAGCATAGCTTGCGGCGCCCACGAACCGAATAAACAAAGTTTATTTAACATAAACAAACATTTAGTTTGGCACCGTGGAGCAGTGGTAGCTACGTCCGACTCTCATGCCAAGGGTCATGGGTTCGATCCCTGCTTCGGCCAAAGTTTTTTTTTGCTTTTGTTTTTTTTTTACATATATTCCAGATATATTCGGAAGATTCCGAAAAAATGTTCAACATTACATTGTAGTATATTAAGTTTTGAACTGTAAAATGTGTCTTATTAAAGACCTAAAGTCAGAAAAGAACAGTGTTTGATATAAACGAAATGGACTGTGTTGTTATTTCAAAAATAACTTTTTTTATTGACAAAATAAAAATTTTGTAACAAACGAATTTTGTTGGTGATAAAAGTTTAAAATTTTCGAAGCAATTCAAAAAACTCTAACAAAAGAAAAACGTTTTCGGTACACGTTTTCCAAACGTTTTTTTTCTTTGCGTGTGGCTCCCTGTATAGTAAAATTAAAGAAAATTTTGGTTGACTAAGGTCAACTTGGCTATAAAAATAATGAAAAATCCTTTAAAATTAATGAAATCGTCTTTAAAATTTTTTGATTTTAAAGGACTCTGATATCATATGAAGAAAATAGGTGAAAAAACGCAAGTACGCAAAACTTAAATTTTGCAGAGAATTGTGTCTTGAAGTTGTTCTCATTTTAATTATTTGCTTCTTTGGCTTGAGATCAATACCATAATCATAGACAAAATCTCTGGAACCGGGCATCCTTTTTTTCAGTGTAGGGTATATGATTTTGTGATATTTGGCGTAAGGGGGGCACCACCTTCTTGGCCGATATTTGCACGGGAGAAGAAGCTCCTTCTTCCAAGACCTTTTATAGCCGAGTCCGAACGGCGTTCCACATTGCAGCGAAACCACTTAGAGAAGATTCCCGAAGATACATTTAAAAATTTAACCTGACATTTTACATTCAGTTTCAAGCAATCAGTGCGCCTTCTATATCGGTCAATATGGCGGTTCTTGAATTTAGACCCCAAATCGGAGGGCCGGTTTTTAAGGCCGCTATATCAAAACCTGTACCGATGCACAATATATTCAGCGCACCTATTTATAGTCCTAAAAAATTCCAGATTTTCAAGCAAATTGGATATAAACTATGGTTTCTAGAAAGTAAAATCGGGTGATCGGTCTATATGGGGGCTATATCAAAACATGATCTGATACTCACCATTTTTAGACAACGTCTTTATGGTCCTAAAATACCTCTAGATTTCAAATTTCAGGGAAATTGAATAAAAACTACGGATTCTAGAAGCCAAGAATTAAAATCGGGAGATCGGTCTATATGGGGGCTATACCCAAATATGGATCGATAAACATGATTTTCTTCATACCTCTTTATGGTAGAAAAATATCTCTAAATTTTCAAATTTAGGCAAATTGGATAAAAACTACGGATTTTAGAAGCTGACGACGTAATATCGGGAGATCGGTCTATATGGGGGCTATACCAAAACAGGTACCGATAATAAACATTTTCCGCACACCTCTTTACGGTCCTAAAATAAATCTTGATTTCTAATTTCAGGCAAATTGGATAAAAACTACGGTTTCTAAAAACCCAAGAAGTACGGCACACCTCTTTATGGTTCTAGAATACCGCTAGATTTCCAATTTCAGGCAAATTGGATAAAAACTATGAATGTTAGAAGCCCAAGAAGTAAAATCGGGAGATCGGTCTATATGGGAGCTATATCAAAACATGGACCGATACTCACCATTTTCGGCACACAACTTTACGGCCCCAAAATACTTCTACATTTCAAATTTACGGTTTCTATAAGCGCAAGACCCCAAATCGGTATGTCGGTTTATATGGGGACTATATCAAAACCTGGACCGATATAGCTCATCTTCGATCTTGACCTGCCTACAGACACAATACGAGTTTGTGCAAACTTTCAGCACGATAGCTTCATTATTGAAGACTGTGGCGTGATTACAACAGACAGACGGACAGACGCACAGACGGACATGCTTATATCATCTTAGAATTTCTCCCTGATCAAGAATATATATACTCTATATAATCGGAAATAGATATTTCGATGTTTTTCAAACGGAATGAATAACTTATTATACCCCCATCACCATTCTATGGCGGTGGGTATAAAAAATTCTTATTTTTTTTTATACCCTCCACCATAGGATGGGGGTATATTAACTTTGTCATTCCGTTTGTAACACATCGAAATATTGCTCTAAGACCCCATAAAGTATATATATTCTGGGTCGTGGTGAAATTCTGAGTCGATCTAAGCCTATCCGTCCTTCCGTCTGTTGAAATCACGCTAACTTCCGACCGAAACAAGCTATCGACTTGAAACTTGGCACAAGCAGTTGTTATTGATGTAGGTCGAATGGTATTACAAATGGGCCATATCGGTTGAAATTTGGTACATGGTGTCGGTATATGGTATCTAACAACCATGCAGAAATTGGTCTACATCGGTCCATAATTATATATATCCCCCATATAAACCGATCCCCAGATTTGGCTTGCGGAGCCTCAAAGAGCGGCAAATTTTATTCGATCTGCCTAAAATTGGGCACATGATGTCGGTATAAAGTCTCTAACAACCATGCAAAAATTGGTCCACATCGGTTCATAATTATATATAGCCCCCATATAAACCGATCCCCAGATTTGTCCGCGGAGTCTCTAAGAGAAGCAAATTTCATCCAATCCGGTTATAATTTGGAACATGGCGTTAGTATATGATCTTTAACAACCGTGCCAGAATTGGTTCATATCGGTCCATAATTATATATAGCCCCCATATAAACCGATCCCCAGATTTTGCTTGCGGAGCCTCTAAGAGAAGCAAATTTCATCCAATCCGGTTGTAATTTGGAACATGGTGTTGGTATATGGTCTCTAACAACCATGCAAACATTGGTCCACATCGGTTCATAATTATATATAGCCCCCCATATAAACCGATCCCCCGATTTTGCTTGCGGAGCCACTAAGAGAAGCAAATTTAATGTAATTAGGAACATGGTGTTAGTATATGATCTTTAACAACCGTGCCAGAATTGGTCCATATCGGTCCATAATTATATATAGCCCCCATATAAATCGTTCTCCAGATTTAATCTCCGGAGCCTCTTGGAGGAGCAAAATTCATCCGATCCGGTTCAAATGTGGAACGTGGTGTTAGTATATGGTATCTAACATCCATGCAGAAATTGGTCCATATCGGTCTATAGTTATATATAGCCGATCTCCAATCTCACAAAAATTGGCCCATATCGGTTCATTATCATGGTTGCCACTCGAGCCAAAAATAATCTACCAAAGTTGTATTTCTATAGAAAATTTTGTCAAAATTTTATTTCTATAGAAAATTATGTCAAAATTTTAGTTGTATTGAAAATTTTGTTAAAATTTTATTTCTATAGAAAATTTTGTCAAAATTTTATTTCTGTAGAAAATTTTGTTAACATTTTATTTCTATAGAAAATTTTGTCAAAATTTTATTTCTATAGAAAATTTTGTCAAAATTTTATTTCTATAGAAAACGTTGTCAAAATTTTATTTCTATAGAAAATTTTGTCAAAATTTTATTTCTATAGAAAATTTTGTCATCCGATCCGGCTGAAATTTGGTACATGGTGTAAGTATATGGTCTCTAACAACCATGCAAAAATTGGTTCACATCGGTCCATAATTATATAGCCCCCATATAAACCGATCCCCGATTTTGCTTGCGGAGCCTCTAAGAGAAGCAAATTTCATCCGATCTAGCTGAAATTTTTTATATGGTGTTAGTATATGGTCTCTAATGACCATGCAAAAATTTGTCCACATCGGTCCATAATTATATATAGTCCCCATATAAACCGATCAGCAGATTTGGCTTCCGGAGCCTCTTGGAACACCAAAATTCATCTGATTCAGTTGATATTTGGTACGTGGTGTTAATATATGACCTCAAACACCCATGCAAAAATTGGTCTAAATCGGTCAATAATTATATATAGGCCCCATATAAACCGATCCCAAGATTTGACCTCCGGAGCCCCTTGGAGGCACAAAATTCATCTGATACGGTTGAAATCCGATCCAGAGATTTGGTTTTGGAGTTTCTTGGAGGAGCAAATTTCATCCGAGTCAGTTGAAATTTGGTACATTGTGCTAGTATATGGCCGTTAACAACCATGCCTAACTAGGTCCATATCGGTCTATAGTTATATATAGCCCTCAGATAAATCGATGCCCAATCACACAAAAATTGGTCCATATCGAGTTCACAATTCTATAAAGCCCCCATAAAAGCGACCCTTATATTTCAATTCTGGCTCTCGACGTATCGTGCAAAAAGTCCATATCGATTCATAATTATTTGTAGACTAACCCAGCAAAAAAAGCGTCGCCAAAAAAGTAATGAAAATGTTCTTTTTGGATCCGGAAGTGGTGCAAAATTGACGCAGAAGCGATGAATTTAACATGGGCTTGTCATAGGACAGAAGTCCTCCATTTCAACAGCCGTTGCACTGAATTTGCATCACTTCTTTAGGTGTGATCCAAATTCAATGTTTTGGATGTATATTAACAAAATTCTGTGATATTTTTTGAAATAAATAATTTTTGTAATTTTTTATAATTTTTAATGGATTCTAACGCTTTTCGGAAACGTTTGACCTTAAATATTTTCAAAAATTCACAATTTTTTCAGATTTGATTAAGCCTTTTTTTCGACAAAATTTAAATGATTTGTACCATTTTATGAATTCTTACTCTGGTTTTAACCTACACACAAAAAAAAAATTTTTCTGATTCAATCACCAAATTAATTGATCCAATTAATTTTTTAATTGAAATGTCTTCAATCACGAAAATGATAGTATCAATCACAGTTTTAATTGGGCATAGAAAAAAATCTTGATTAAAAAATTAATTGATTTTTTCAGCAAATTTCAATTAATTTTTTAATTGATTCAATTAAAAATTTAATTGATGTTGATTGCAAAACTCAATTAATTTATTAATTAAAAAAGGTAACTATTTTTAATTACTTTCTGAATTGGCTTAGGGTTTTTATTTGGATTAACAAATGATTGTTTGAAATACATTTTTAATTAGTCTTCCGAATTAGATTAAAAAGTTAATTGTATCAATTAATTTTTTAATTACAAATTTTAAAATTTTCAATCATTGACTTAATTAATTTAATGTTTCTATCATGATTAAAAAGTTAACTGTATCAATTAATTTATTAATTGAAAAAATTTTCAACTTCAATTATCTTTTTAATTGGAAATATTTTGGTGATATTTTTTTCTGTGTATTTGAAACAAAAAAACTTTAAATTACCTATTAAAAGTATGAAAAAACCAAGATATAAAAAATTGAATTAAAAGAACTTCCTGGGTAGTTAAAATAAAGAACATCATTGGGAGTGCATCTTCTGGAAGTGCTTTTAAAGTTGTGCATTTGGAAGAACTTCCAAATTTTTTTTGCTGGGTACTTATACATAACTTTTTTTTCTAATATACACCACGTATGGACTAACTCACAAGTTAGAAAACGATGTTAAGAAGTTTTAAGATACCACAACCCAAGTAATTGCGGATGACAGTCTTTCGTAGAAGTTTCTACGCAATCCATTGTGGAGGGTACATAAGATTCGGCCTGGCCGAACTTACGGCCGTATATACTTGTTTTTAAATGCGGTATGCAGATGTTCTTTTTTTACCATGTTGTTTATTACATTTTTTTTTTGGAGGAATCGGTGATCTTGTGCATTTAAGGGTTAAATTTCGGACACGAATCTTGCAAAATTTGTAGAACTTCCAAGCCGTAAGATTTTTATAAAAAACAATCGTCTTTTAATTAACTTATATATTGAATCTTTCGATTTAAGGTAAAAACGCTACCAATTTATGCTAAAACTTATATTTAGGATTTTGAATCTTTGATATAAAGTTGTTGTTTTTTTTTAATTAACATTTTTGCTTTGAAGTCTTTGTTATAATTTCAGCATCTATGGCTCGAAATCAATACTAAAATCCTTATGTGATGGTCAAATCTTTCGATCGAAATAAATTTGCTTTTGAGTGTATTCTCTAAAAAATTACTTTATTTTAATATTAAGTTACGAAAATCTTTCAAAAAATCCGTAGTTAAACTAACGCTAAATTTAACTCATTTTTATTGCATAAACATTATTTGTTTTTAGTTAAAATTAATTTTTCTTTACGAAAATTTCCACAGCCCAAATATGGTAATAATGAACTACCACTATGGCTAAAATAGTCATGATTAGGCACCAATGATTTTTTCTTTACTTTTAGTAAATTTTTTCTTCTAAAGGGTGATACGGTCAAAATTTGGTCAATATAAACTTGACGTATTTCTTTCAATTTTGCATTTAAAAAATCTGAAGGTGTGTGTGTGTAGAATGTTGCTCCTATTTTGATTTTGGATTCACTCTTCAGTTGACAAAATGCCGTCCAAGCAAGAAGAGCAGCGTATCAAAATTTTGCTCGCGCATCGCGAAAATCCGAGCTACTCGCACGCAAAGCTGGCAAAATCCCTAAAAGTTGCCAAATCAACCGTTACAAATGTAATTAAAGTGTTTGGGGAACGTTTGTCGACAACCAGGAAGTCTGGATCGGGGGAAATCGAAAACCGGAAGCCGCTGAGACGACAAAGAGAGTTGCCGGTAGTTTCAAGCGAAACCCTAACTTCTCTCTCGGAGATGCCGCAAATAAGCTGGGTGTATCGTTTACAACCGTGCATCGAGCCAAAAAACGAGCCGGACTATCGACTTACAAGAAGGTAGTGACTCCAAATCGCGATGATAAACAAAATACGACGGCCAAAGCGCGATCCCGGAGGCTGTACACGACGATGCTGACGAAGTTTGACTGCGTGGTAATGGACGACGAAACCTACGTCAAAGCCGACTACATGCAGCTTCCGGGACAGGAGTTTTATACGGCAAAAAGAAGGGGAAAGGTAGCAGATATTTTCAAACACATAAAACTGTCAAAGTTCGCAAAGAAATATCTGGTTTGGCAAGCCATCTGTACCGGTGGCGTGAAAAGCAGCATTTTCATAGCTTCCGGGACTGTCAACCAAGAAATTTACGTGAATAAACGTCTGCTGCCTTTCCTGAAGAAACACGGTTGTTCCGTACTGTTTTGGCCGGATTAGGCATCTTGCCATTACGGTAAAAAGGCCATGGAGTGGTACGCCGCCAACAACGTGCAGGTGGTTCCCAAGGACAAGAACCCTCCCAACACGCCAGAGCTCCGCCCAATTGAGAAATACTGGGCTATTGTCAAG
Organism: Haematobia irritans; assembly: GCF_050003625.1. Taxonomy (NCBI): domain Eukaryota; kingdom Metazoa; phylum Arthropoda; class Insecta; order Diptera; family Muscidae; genus Haematobia; species Haematobia irritans. Next base: position 170,500,845 of record NC_134400.1, read on the forward strand.
CGGAACCTAAAGATGACCAAAAAAACTAGTAAGGACGAGCAGCAGTTCAAGGCAAACTGGCTTTCTGCGGCGAAGAAGGTGGACAGGGTGGCTGTACAAAATCTGATGGCAGGTGTCAAGCGTGAGGCCCGGCAATTCGGATTTGGAAAAGCGAAAGCCTAACTGAATATTTTTCCTGAATTTTATACTAATTGAACTTGAAAAAGAAATTTAATTTGTTTTTTTAAATAAACGATTTCACCGATTTACACGCGTTTTCCCTTGACTAAATTTTGACCGTATCACCCTTTATCATTGTCATTTCGTAAAATGTAGTTAAAAAGTACACCACGGCATTAAATTTTCCTTGTTTTAACAAGCTTTGTGGAAATCTCAGTATGTGGAATATAATTTAGTTCAATTTTCGCGCGACGTATTTCATTCATTGCTATGAAACAGTTTAGGTTTTTTTCTGTGTACGCTTTTTTTAGTGTATTTAACTGAAGCTAATTAACTTGTATACATTTTTCTCCTAGACTCATAGTCGTAATGGCGAATAAGAAAATTCAACGAAAATTTTAAATGTAGCTTATAAATGTGTATTTCATACGCAACGGCAAACGATTAGAACAAAAAACATATCTGCTCTCGTGCCATGGATACCCATTGAGCATTTGATTTTTGTGCACCGTTGAATGAAAAAGAAGAATAAAATGAAAGTTACAATTATTTCCATTTCATGAAATGTATGTGTTGTATGCATTGAAGTAATTAATTTTCAATACACGATCATTGACTGGATCGATGAATGAGCTCAAAATATCAGCGGTATTCGTTGTAATGAAGTCTAGAAAAGCAAACAAACAAAAAAGATAAGACAAGTCAGTTGTGTACGTGCCACACGCACTTCAAAATTGCCATCAACAGATTTTTACAGTGGCTTCGAGAGAAGAAATATCGAGATTCGGGATCCTCACTTCCAATGAAATTCTTTTGAATCAGTTTCAGAAAATACGCTATTTGGCGTTTTAAATTTTGGACAATTAAATGTCGCAAAAACGAAGAAGAAAACAAGTAAGGAAAGTCTAAAGTCGGGCGGGGCCGACTTTATTATACCCTTCACCACTTTGTAAGTCCACATTTTCGATACCATATCAAATCCGTCCAATGTGTTGTATGCTATATGAATCCATACACATATATTCTGTATATCTGAGCAGATCTGTACAGAGCTTTGCAATACTTATATATTTTACATTTAAGTCGGCTAATGCGCTGAGGTGGAACACAATTTTAGTAACAAAAATATAGGAAACATTTAAATATGAACCAATTTTGAGGCAACTTCGCAAAAGTGTATTTATGATTTATCGGTCGATAAATGTGTAATAGAGTAATAGGAAAATTTGAGTTATTTTGATAAGTTTTCGACTTAGCAGTGGCGATTTGATAAGGAAAATGCAAGTATTTCGGCCAAGTTTTGCCTAAATAGGAAAAACATATATATGGAATCTATATCGAAATCTGAACCGATTGCAATCAAATTCCACATGCATAGTTACTATGTTGAATCTACTCCCTGTGCAAAATTTCACGTAAATCGGATAACAACTTTGACCTCTGTGGTCATATGACGGAAAATCGTGCGAAAGGTATATATGGGAGCTAAATCAAAATCTGAACCGATTTCAACCAAAATAAACACGCATATGCAGAACCTTAATTCTACTGTCTGTGCAAAGTTTCAAGTTCAATTCTACTCCCTCTGCAAAATTTCACGTAAATCAGAGTAGCACTTTTGCCTCTGTGGACATATTAGACCAAATCGGGCGAATGATATATATGGGAGCTATATCTAAATCTGAACCGACTTCAACTAATTTTTGCACAATTAACGATACTATAAAACGTACTCCTTGTGCAAAATTTCAAGCAACTCAGGGCAAAACTCTGGCTTTTGAGGCCATATAAATCAGGGCAAAACTCTGGCTTTTGGGGCCATATAAGTCCAAATCGGTCGAAAGATATATATGGGGGCTATATCTAAATCTGAACCGATTTCAACTAAATTTGGCACAATTAACGATACTATTAAACATACTACTTGTACAAAATTTTAATCAAATCAGGGCAAAACTCTGGCTTTTGAAGCCATATAAGTCAAAATCGGACGAAAGATATATAGGGGAGCTATATCTAAATCTGAACCGATTTCAACTAAATTTGGCACAATTAACGATACCATTAAACGTACTCGTTGTGCAAAATTTGAAGCAAATCAGGGCAAAACTCTCGCTTTTGGGGCCATATAAGTCCAAATCGGACGAAAGATATATATGGGAGCTATATATAAATCTGAACCGATTTAGCTGATATTTGGCAGTTTTTACGGGACTGACAAAACATTCAGATGTACAAAATTTGAAGAACGTCGGTTCATAAATACGTGAATTATGATCAAATCGGTGATAACTATATATGGCAGCTATATCTAAATCTGAACTGATTTTTTCCAAAATCAATAGCGATTGTCTTCTACCCGAAGAAAGACATTGTGTCAAATTTGAGGACGATCGGACTTAAACTGCGACCTGTACTTTATGCACAAAATTACATATACAGACAGACGGACGGACGGACAGACAGACAGACAGACGGACATCGCTAAATCGACTCAGAATTTAATTCTAAGCCGATCGGTATACTAAAAGATGGGTCTATGACAATTATTTCTTGGCGTTACATACAAATGCACAAACTTATTATACCCTGTACCACAGTAGTGGTGAAGGGTATAATGAATAGAAAATCAACACAAAGTAAAAAATAATAAAAAATAAAATTAAAAATTTCACCCTGCGTTGATATGAATCTGTGCCTATTGACTTTTTCACTTTCATGGATGTTCTTTATAGAAGTCTTGAAAATTATTAGATTTTTAAATTTTTTATTGAGATTAAATACCCACCCAGCACAAAAAATTTGGAAGTTCTTCCAAAGGCACAACTTTAAAAGCACTTCCAGAAGATGCACTCCCAATGATGTTCTTTATTTTAACTATCCAGGAAGTTATTTTAATACAATTTTTTATATCTTGGTTTTTCATACTTTTAATGGGTAATTTTAATTTTTTTTTTGTTTCAATTAAGTTGAAAACAGAGTAAGAATTCATAAGATGGTACAAATCATTTAAATTTTGTTTGAAAAAATGCTAAATCCAATCTGAAAAAATTTTGAATTTTTGAAAATATTTGAGGTCAAACGTTTCCGACAAGCGTTAGAATCCATTAAAAATTATAAAAAATTATAAAAATTATTTATTTGACAAAATATCACAGAAGTTTTTAATTTACATCCAAAATATTGAATTCGGATCACACCTAAAGAAGTGATGCAAATTCAGTGCAACGGCTGTTGAAATGAAGGAAAATTATCTTTTTGGATCCGGAAGTGGTGCCAAATTGACGCAGAAGCGATGAATTTAACATGGGCTTGTCATAGGACGGATGTCCAACATTTCAACAGCCGCTGCACTGAATATGCATCACTTCTTAAGGTGTGAGGTGAATTCAATGTTTTGGATGTGAATTAAGAATTTTTGTGATATTTTGAAAAATAAATAATTTTTAAAATTTTTTATGATTTTTAATGCATTATAACGCTTGTCTGGAACGTTTGTCATCAAATATTTTCAAAAATTCGCAATTTTTTTTAGAAAGGATTTAAAATTTTTTTCGGCTAAATTTAAATTATTTGTACCATTTTATTAATTATTAATATGTTTTTAATCTATTCGAAACAAATAAAAATAAATTTCCCTTTAAAAATGCGCAAAAAGCGGGTTATAAAAAAATTGACTCAAATGAACAGTTAAAATAAAGAACATCCCTGGGTGAGCATTTTTGGAAGTTCTTTTAAAGTTGTGCCTTCAGAAGAACTTCCAAATTCTTTTGCTGGGTATATTTTTACAGAAATATACGCCGAAAATAATAAAATAAAATTGATGTAAAACATACATAAAAAACAATCTTTCAAAAAAAAAAAAATTGATAAAAAAAATTACCTCTGGTTAGATTTAATCCTGTATTCCTATTTTTTTTTGTTGATACTAATAAAAAAAGATTTCGAGAAGTAGTTAGAATGTTATGCTTTGGGGTCATAGTCACACAAAACATATTTTTTGTCTTCAATCACGAAATTAATTTTTAATTGAAATGTCTTCAATCACAGAAATGATAGTATCAATTATAAAATTAATTGATGCAATTAAGAAATTAATTGATATTATTAATTTTTGTGATTGATTTTTGTTTCAATTAAAAATTTTGTTGAATCAATTAAATTTTTAATTGAATATTTTTTAAAACTGAATTAAGACTTTAATTGGAAAAATTTTCGTGAATTTTTTTTCTGTGATTACGTTCATATCACAATCAGTTGAATTGACGATTCAACGCTTTGTGTTCAATGGCGTGTATGGCTGAGTGTGCTAAGGTGTCCGTTATGGTGCTAACATACCCATGTTCGACTCCTGGTCGGAACGAAAAAGTTTTTCTAATTGTAAAAATTAGATAATTAGAATACAAAAGTGTAATTTAAAATGCTGATACAAATAAAAAGTCAAAGTGGCAAATGAACTTCCAAGGCACAATTTGCTGGGTACATATATGTACCCAGTATATATATTCTTATTGGCGGTAAAATTCAAAGAATATCTGGTGATTGTTCGATAATATACCAAGATCATAATTAAAGTTTCCATAGAAAGAGAAATGGGCTTGAATAGCTCAGTTATGAATATTGGCAGAGACAATATTCATAACTGAGCTATTCAAGCCCATTTCTCTTTCTATGGAAACTTTAATTATGATCTTGGTATATTATCGAACAATTTGTACCGAAGGATATAAGGCACATTATTTAATTTCCCCATTGTATTTTTCGTACATTACAATATCGATTTCCGACAAGGCATAGAAAAAATTTGGCCCTTAAATGCACAAGAGCACCAATTCCTCCGGAAAAAATAAATTATATGCAAAATGGTAAAAAAAGAACATCTGCATACAACATTATTTTTTTTTTTTGAAAAATAGTGGCTGTATCTTAAAAACTACAGTGCTAATATGTAATTTGATTTTAGTAGAGAATAGATATATTTTTACAGTACACAGTTTTTTTTAACAACATTACTTTAATCTCTGATAAATATTATTTAACTTCCAATTATTATACCCTGTACCATAGCATGGGGGGTATAATAACTTTGTCATTCAGTTTGTAACACATCGAAATATTGCTCTAAGACCCCATAAAGTGTACATATTCTGGGTCGTGGTGAAATTCCGAGTCGATCTAACCATGTCCGTCCGTCCGTCTGTTGAAATCACGCTAACTTCCGAACGAAACAAGCTATCGACTTCAAACTTGGCACAAGTAGTGTTATTGATGCAGGTCGGATGGTATTGCAAATGGGCCATATCGGACCACTTTTACGTATAGCCGCCATATAAACGGACCCCCAGATTTGGCTTGCGGAGCCTATAAGAGTAGCATATTTCATCCGATTGGGTGTGATTGGGGATAGGCTATATATAACAGGTTGGCTGATAAGTCCCCGGTCTGACACATACATGACGTTGCTAGTATTAAATACATATTATTTTTATATAGTACCAAACTTCAAATGTGTCGTATCAAAATTTGACGTCTGTAAGTCAATTAGTTTGTGAGATAGAGCGTCTTTTGTGAAGCAACTTTTGTTATTGTGAAAAAAATGGAAAAAAGGAATTTTGTGTTTTGATAAAATACTGTTTTCTGAAGGGAAAAAATACGGTGGAAGAAAAAACTTGGCTTGATAATGAGTTTCCGGACTCTGCTCCAGGGAAATCAACAATAATTGATTGGTATGTAAAATTCAAGCGTGGTGAAATGAGCACGGAGGACGGTGAACGCAGTGGACGCCCGAAAGAGGTGGTTACCGACGAAAACATCAAAAAAATCCACAAAATAATTTTGAATGACCGTAAAATGAAGTTGATCGAGATAGCAGAGGCCTTAAAGATATCTAAGGAACGTGTTGGTGTTGGGTGCCGCGCGAGCTCACATTTGACCAAAAACAACAACGTGTTGATGATTCTGAGCGGTGTTTGTTCGTAATACACCCGAGTTTTTCCGTCGATATGTGACAATGGATGAAACGTTACAAACGGCTACATCACTACACTCCTGAGTCCAATCGACAGTCGGTTGAGTGGACAGCGACCGGTGAACCGTCTCCGAAGCGTGGAAAGACTCAAAAGT